>NC_092239.1:893319-970819 GCF_036320965.1 Panulirus ornatus
TCATGTTTTCTCACAATCAAAAGTTCAGCCGCGAAATTAACGATAATGCGATCAACTTTTGTCTGAGGTCAAATGGGAAGGAGAAAATTATATGAAGAATCTATCCCCCTTGTATCATGATAAGCTTGACCTAAAGTATGTGTTCAAACACTTTTATTCAAAATATAATTTAAGAAGCTTCAGATATCATAGACTATCCCTTGGAAGACAAAATGCATTCAAGTATATCTTCAAAACATTTTGTTTGTTCTGAGCTTTATCAGTTAATATATTAAGATGCAGTAACACGTCCCAGAAAGTCTTGGAAGAGCCACCAGACTGAGCAGGATTCGAGGCCATTGGTCGTGAAGGTCAGAAGCACATTTCCAGCCATGCATAATGGGGACCGAAACCCCACCCGGGATCTCCTCCTTTATTCATGAGCTGCCTAGCCTGTGTCCAGTGCATGATGCTGCAGTCTGGAAATGGGGAGACACTCTTGGTACACTAATCTTTTTACTCTTATATATAAGATTGCTTCTGCTACAGCTAGTGCATGGCAGCACTCACTGCATGATACAGCAGTAAATGTCTTACACCGGATACACTGCATGACGTCGCAGCCTGTAAAAGAAGATAAAATTTCGCAGCAAGCAGAAACCGTCACGAAACTGTGTCAGTTCCTGTAAGACTTGCTTATGGACGAGGTCAGGGTGGACACGAGCGTCTTTTGTATGTATCAGAAACATCGTGAAGGTGGGTTACACGCCCTGAGACCCGGGGTCTGCACCAAGATGGGTGTGCTCGATGTTGTCCGGTGTGATGCGTGCTGTTGTGGGGTACTGATGCGAGAACACATGTAGCGAGATATGCCAGCCCTTACGGAACAAGTGTCACACAAAATGGAGAAAGACAAATTTCTGTATATCAATACCACACTTTTATGAATTACTGATATTTCAAGTTATGGTATCCACGATCAGGCGTCATATACAGAATGATACAAGAATGATGTAGTGTGCATCCATATGGAAGTCCCAAGCAAGTTGTGATTCATCATGAGAAAAAGTTGATGCAAGTAACGTCAGTATCTGGATCAGGATAAGGCCCTTGCTTCCCATGGCTGGTTAGGTTAGGTTAGGTTAGGTTAGGTTAGGTTAGGTTAGGTTAGGTTAGGTTAGGTTAAGGTTAGGTTTGGTTAGGTTTGGTTAGGTTAGGTGTGTAACGCATCATCACACACGAGCATTACATGCGATGTTATTCAAGCTGCACAAGTAAATTTCAAACATAATCTACATCTATCTTCTAAGAGGAACAGGGAACAGGATACACACACACACACACACACACACACACACACACACACACACCCACACACACACCCACACACACACACACACACACACACACACACACACACATATATATATATATATATATATATATATATATATTTTTCCTGGGGATAGGGGAGAAAGAATACTTCCCACGTATTCCCTGCGTGTCGTAGAAGGCGACTAAAAGGGGAGGGAGCGAGGGGCTGGAAATCCTCCCCTCTCAATTTTTTTTAATTTTCCAAAAGAAGGAACAGAGAAGGGGGCCAGGTGAGGATATTCCCTCAATGGCCCAGTCCTCTGTTCTTAACGCTACCTCGCTAACGCGGGAAATGGCGAATAGTTTGAAAAAAAAATGAAAAAAAAAAAGAAAAAAAAAAAAAAAAATATATATATATATATATATATATATATATATATATATATATATATATATATATATATATATATATATATATATATATATATATATATATATATATATATATATATATATATATATATATATATACATATATATATATATATATATATACATATATATATATATTCATATATATTTATATATATATATATATATATATATATATATATATATATATATATATATATATATATATATATATATTTATATATATATATATATATATATATATATATATATATATATATATATATATTTACTTACTGATTTATTCATTCATGTATATATGATCCCTATTTTTCTTGCACACTTGACTACGGTGGTACCCACACATTATCAGGAGTCTCGTGTTTTCGCTGAACAAAAACTTGACAGTGTCTTCCATGACTTCAAAATGATGGCGGTCAAGGTCAAGCTTGGCCTGCTTGAAGGACGCACGGGTTGCCAAGCAAAAAGCTGAGACGATCCAACAGACTCCTATGTCCTCTTGGTAGGTTACCACTTCAGTCTGGTCGTGCAGCAGATCATTGTGTTTACATCACGACCAGCAAGTCTAGGACGTCCTGTTGATGTGTACCATCCCAAATTGGTGGTCCAGTATGTTGTGCTACCGTGTTCACAACCCCTCATCCTACCTTAGTGTTCACAACCCGTCATCCTACCTCAGTGTTCACAACCCGTCATCCTACCTCGTTGTTAACAGCCCGTCATCCTACCTCAGCGTTCACAACCCGTCATCCTACCTCAGTGCCACATTGGCTTGATCATTCCCGTATCCCTCACTAAAAACACTTCTGTTCATGATCATATATGACCGTTACATCTTGTTGTGTGAGAAATTTTCATCCTTCAAATCGTATTACTCTGGCACACATTTCATCAGCCTATCGCGCACTGCCAGGTAGCACTAACCCTGCCTGGTCGCTTAGCAGGTTCTTCCGCCGTTCCCACGACTTCCTCTCCCACCCTTTACTGTTTGCTGGCACCATTTTGATTTAGTTACCTCGTAAGTCGTCCCACAATGCTGAAGACCAACCAAAGTACCCCGACCCCCTAACATAAACTACCCTCGCTCGGCAGACAAACACTAATACAGCTCATCTCAGTGTCCATCAGTCTACCTTTGTGCCGATGAGTAACATAAACCTGGTCTAGTCGGTCAACAACCAGTCATAGCTCTAAGAAAATATCTAACACTTGCAGAACTCGTCACATAAATACATATGACCAATGTAAGTCCGGAGCGGATCTTACATTCCTCCAGCGTTTCAACAAAATGAAGGACTGTATTGAGGGGAAACAGTGTGCCGCGCAAAGATTACCTAGTCATTGGTCATTCGCTCTTTTTGTTACATTCTTTTTATTTCACATCATCACAGCAACAGCTGAACTCAGCAGGTGTAGGCTATAAGAACCCGTCCTTGTGTTCACTCAAGAAGAACTGGTTTACTTCAAACCGAGGATATTAGATTTTATGTAAAGATCAATTCATGGTCAAGATCGCCTGCACTACACAGTAGTTGAAGTTATTGCGTGGTAGAAAGTTCTCGGTATTATACAGTTACACTCTAAGTTATGGAATTTCAGCAATAACACCAAAATGTAGGATACATCTATTTTGAGTTACCCGTAGACACATGTCCATATTTGATTATAATATGGATTCAAGTGTTGATGATACCCACGTCAGTGTCTGAATCTAGATATATAAATCATTAAAACCTTCATCACACAGACATCATTTTTCATAATCTTGTCCGTAATGTTGATCACTGATAATTCTTTCTTGATAGAAAAATCAGAACGTACTGTAATATGAATTTTCAGAGAGCTTTGTAAGTGTCGTATTTTTACTAAACTTTGTGACAACCACGGTAAGATATAAGGCCCGGCTAAAGCACCTAAACTCTTACTTTATATCACCCGTAAGTGGGTTACACTTCACATTGCAGTTGTGCTTCGAAGAAACAAGGTATCATACCATGTCGGTGAATTTCTTACTATAGAGCAAAGTTTCTGAAATTCAAGATGAAAATCCAATTTCTTCTCAAGTTAAAAAGAAATAAAAGCAGGCACTCCAATGCAACTTTAAAACCTTTCCTAAACACTGAATTTCATTGCAACTTCTGAATCAGGAATGAACCTCTCTTAATCCAGAAACTTTATGTAATATTTCACACGTGAAAATTCATTTTTCTTTTTTCTTTTTTTTTTTTAGATTCTGCAAAGAGCTGTGTCCAAAGTATGAATAATGACATCACATTTAGAACTTTGTACAGAACATATTTCATCTGTTTCCAAAAAGTTCTGAGGACGAAACTAACGTCCAGTAAATAGTTTCTAAGATGTTCATTTCAAAATTTAAGTCCTTCCAGAAGACATACAGACAGAAATCATTGCTTTATACACACTCGTTACGCATGTTCCACTCACAACTTGATGAGTCGTATACAAAACAAGTCTAATTATTGGGATCGAAACAAGACACTGTTATCATGCCTCTAAGACGTCCTGGAAAACTTATCAGACGATTGTCTGTAACCCCTGGAACACCACTCTCCTACCTGATAGGTACTCATTCACAACTCCTGGGTGAGATTTGTAAAATAAATACAAGGGGATGTTAGCCACCTTGACCATCATCGAAAGATTACATTTTGTTTGTTGTGCAGAACACAACACAGACTTGAAATGATGAAAAGCTATCTCATTCAATCCTTTAGTGACACAGTAACTGATCCTCCAGGAAGGACTGCAGCAGGATAAGTCGGCCAAAGCTAATCAAATCTAAATTGACCCTGACTTGGGTGAATGTTCCTTCAATCTGACGGAGTAGCAGTTTCATATGTCATCTTCTTAGGACCTCAATTTTAAAACGACACCTGTATACTCACGGTGTTGCCTTCCACCGTAGGCTCTGTCACAAGGTCATCAGCAGAGTTCACGTTATTGCTACACACTGTGGAATCAACCTGCATAATGACATATTGTTTATAGATGGCATTAAGCCGTCAACAAACAAGGCTGTTCTCGGATGTAAGATTGACAGCCGTCACGCCTGACTCAAATGGAGATTCAAGGAAAGCAAAGTAACAGATACTGACTGCCTCAGCCCCTGGACATTTTCCTCTCAGCAACATGTCCTTCAGCAGTTTACTGATGAGATACCAGACCACCCCGTCCACGTCGTCTGATGCAGACTTGTGTCATATAGATTTTACTCATGACAAGATTTCAGGCTAATTAGCCATCTAAAAGTTAATAGCTATCAAATTTAGCAACATAGATTTCATGATTTACACAGCAGCCCTCTGGCCAACTACCAGTACAAGAAAGCTGGGTTTATTCCCAGGTTTTCTCCTTCTAGCGAAATAAATTTCTTCCTCAGTTTTCTCTGGTTCCCTTCTTGCAGATCGTAGCAAGAGTTCGACACTCTAAGTCTATTCTAACTCGATGACATTGCTAGATATCATTACTTTATACATTTTTAACTAACTTTGTAGATTATACAAGATGGTAACACTGAGAAGTGAAAGGAGCACTAAACGTTGAGGTAATATTAGAAACATACTATATATTTTCAAAGTTTCAGTCATGGCAGCATATTTTCTGAACATTAGATTACATCTTCCTCCAGCATATCAAGATTGTTTAGTAAGATAGAAACAATACACTGGCATATTGTTGTAACAGACCAAGATCATGCGGTTAGGCACAAAGTGAACTTGACACACAAGTAACATTTATATCATGCACTTATACATCAAGGAAGAATAACATCTATTGCCAGCTGAGGAAATATTTTCAACGATGTTTTACATGATAAAGATCTTGGTCGTTGACGTGTGGACGTTATATGAAATATATGTTATGTAACACACTATGATTAACGAGGCAGAAGGTACAGCCTGCTGAAGGAATGCAGATCACCTTGGATCCCCAGCACTAAAGAGATGTGAGAACCATCTCCATCAAACTTTCCGGACTTTATGTTTAGATAGAAAAGTGTCTAATCTTATTATCAATATATAATATCAACTGCAGTTCTCAGTGGTTTTATATGGCCATTTCTATTATGAATGAATATAACTAATTAGAAATACTCTCTACTTCAATATCACTGAATTAATGCAGGCCACATTTACGCACATTCATTCTTTAGTTGTCATAAGTATACATATGTATATATATATATATATATATATATATATATATATATATATATATATATATATATATATATATATATATATATATATATATATATATATATTTATATTTATTTATTATACTTTGTCGCTGTCTCCGGCGTTTGCGAGGTAGCGCAAGGAAACAGACGAAAGAAATGGCCCAACCCCCCCCCCATACACATGTATATACATACGCCCACACACACAAATATACATACCTACACAGCTTTCCATGGTTTACCCCAGACGCTTCACATGCCTTGATTCAATCCACTGACAGCACGTCAACCCCGGTATACCACATCGCTCCAATTCACTCTATTCCTTGCCCTCCTTTCACCCTCCTGCATGTTCAGGCCCCGATCACACAAAATCTTTTTCACTCCATCTTTCCACCTCCAATTTGGTCTCCCTCTTCTCGTTCCCTCCACCTCCGACACATATATTCTCTTGGTCAATCTTTCCTCACTCAGTCTCTCCATGTGCCCGAACCATTTCAAAACACCCTCTTCTGCTCTCTCAACCACGCTCTTTTTATTTCCACACATCTCTCTTACCCTTACGTTACTTACTCGATCAAACCACCTCACACCACACATTGTCCTCAAACATCTCATTTCCAGCACATCCATCCTCCTGCGCACAACTCTATCCATAGCCCACGCCTCGCAACCATACAACATTGATGGAACCACTATTCCTTCAAACATACCCATTTTTGCTTTCCGAGATAATGTTCTCGACTTCCACACATTCTTCAAGGCTCCCAGAATTTTCGCCCCCTCCCCCACCCTATGATCCACTTCCGCTTCCATGGTTCCATCCGCTGCCAGATCCACTCCCAGATATCTATAACACTTCACTTCCTCCAGTTTTTCTCCATTCAAACTCACCTCCCAATTGACTTGACCCTCAACCCTACTGTACCTAATAACCTTGCTCTTATTCACATTTACTCTTAACTTTCTTCTTTCACACACTTTACCAAACTCAGTCACCAGCTTCTGCAGTTTCTCACATGAATCAGCCACCAGCGCTGTATCATCAGCGAACAACAACTGACTCACTTCCCAAGTTCTCTCATCCACAACAGACTTCATACTTGCCCCTCTTTCCAAAACTCTTGCATTCACCTCCCTAACAACCCCATCCATAAACAAATTAAACAACCATGGAGACATCACACACCCCTGCCGCAAACCTACATTCACTGAGAACCAATCACTTTCCTCTCTTCCTACACGTATACATGCCTTACATCCTCGATAAAGACTTTTCACTGCTTCTAACAACTTGCCTCCCACACCATATTTTCTTAATACCTTCCACAGAGCATCTCTATCAACTCTATCATATGCCTTCTCCAGATCCATAAATGCTACATACAAATCCATTTGCTTTTCTAAGTATTTTTCACATACATTCTTCAAAGCAAACACCTGATCCACACATCCTCTACCACTTCTGAAACCACACTGCTCTTCCCCAATCTGATGCTCTGTACATGCCTTCACCCTCTCAATCAATATCCTCCCATATAATTTACCAGGAATACTCAACAAACTTTTATTATACTTCCGAGATAATGCTCTCGACCTCCACACATATCATATATCATAATTTGACGCTGTCCCCCGCGTTAGCAAGGTAGCACGAGGAAACCTGAAGGTAATTTAGGTTAGCTCTGGTTTAAAGATTTCTTTGTGAAAGGAAATGAAAAGAGATGTAAACAAAATTTTGCCATACTTTTACTGAACCACTGTAGGATTATCAGACTCTAGGTTACTGACTTTGATCTGAAAGTAATGAAATGGTTTCGTATGAACACCTGTCTTCGCTCCAAGATAACATGCAGACGGCGATGGTCATGTACAAAAAAATGGGCATTTCGTATGTACCCCTGTCTGGAGATCCGAGGCTTCAACCAAACCTACCGGCTCTTAGCGTCCAAAGACACACAAACACACAATTACATGTTACTTTTACGACTAAAACAATACCTAAAACAAAATTTTTAGGTAGAAAAACCGAAAACTAGACTACCAGGGGAAAACCTGTTGTAAAGTGGAGATAATGAGACTGTTTATATGGGGTTTATGACGGTTAATGTCTTGTTCATTGAATAGTGAGGCTTTAACTAGACAGTTAGTGAGAGGTGACCATTTTCATTGAAGAAATGGTCACTTTGGCAAAATGATGTATACTGATTTATGAGTCTGATATTACCAGCTGGTTTAAGACCTACCGATCCGCCGCTCATATTGCCGACGATGACGTTGCCAAACGACTTCGTCTTTACTGGGATGAGGTAGCATCGTGTTGGGACTTACCTGTGCATGTGTTGAGGAGTGAGGGGGGAGAGGTTATTGTACTGCAGAAGAGCTGAAGCAATTCAGAAGAGATATTTCATAAAGGACAATAGAAAATACACTCGCACTGATGGCTGCTTTAATGTGACTGATATCACATTACTTTGGCATCTGGAACGCCAGGAGTTTACACCACAGGGACCTTATAATAATGCTAAGCTTACACCGCTGAGACCTCTGGAGTAGCAGAATCTCACACCACATGACTATACTCAGCTCAGACTGCAGAAAATTTCACACTAGTGGGATCTATAGTATGTCAAAAGACCACGCCATTATTTCCATTATGTGTGATCACATGTTACTATTGATACCTGTCCAGGACACACGAGGATCCAGGCAGGTCCTGTAGCCAGAGTTTTCATATACGATAAAAGGTGAGACAATGGAGAGAAACACGTCAAAAGAATGATGTATAGTTCTATGAAAGCAGAACAAAAATGAAATGACGTGATAAAAACAACTTTATGACATGTGCTTGACTGTTTCATGAAGGGTCTAATCATGGTTGCCAGACCTTTGGGCCATCCTAACTACTTTGCAAATAGAAGCACATCTGCCATCACACCAGGACCGCATGCGTAGGTACTCGTGTCCTGTGTTTCCAAGGGATGTAATGCTAGCAAGTCATGATACAAGTGTAACATTCTGTTTTCAAGGTACACTAAATCTCATGCTGTTATGGTGAAAATCGCTCGACCCAATGACCAAGCAATGAAGGACTGTGATGTCCATTAGTATCGTAGAAGTCTATCTCAATTTATGTGTTCTAAGTCAATCCATAGAATAATGCAGAGTAGTAAACTATAATACGAAAAGGGTATTTCCTTAATCTCAGTAGTAAGCAGTTTGGAGGGGGAGATTCGAGTACTACCGAGCCATGTTTCGCTTAGATGCTCAAAATGCTGAAGGCGACGCTTGCACCTGCAGAAGACGGTGAAATTGCGTCGATAATGATGGTCTCAGAGAGTTTAAGAACAGAGGACTGGTGTCATGCAAGCACGGATGATGAGGTTGGTTGGGAACGTGTTGGGAGTGGAGCAGCGAGTTCGTGTCTCCAAGAATAAATCCCATAAATTACTTGAGGTAATATCGGTTTGCCTGTTCAGTTCAAGGGCAAACTGGGGCGTTTTTGTCCTAAACTGCGTCTCGTACCTCGGTCATGCTAGTAGGACAGTGACATCATCATCTCTAGTGATTGTTGCACCCTTCACAAGTGCTAATGCACTAATCCCAACTGCGACTATGGTCGCGCCCTGCGCCCTTCATCTTCACCATCATTCCTTGACTTTGGTGATGGACGTCTGTCAGAGTGGACGTGGGTGCAAGACGGACAATATAATATTTTGCTCACAACCCTACATGTCACTTGTAGAGACCATCTCTACGCGCCTGGTCCCTGCTTAGCGTGTTGTAATTAATTACGGCTCTCTTTGTCAGTAAGAGCTAACCAACTAGGTAGCTGGTACCTTGGTTGATGTGTTGTAATTGCACACAACTCTGTATGTTGTTCGTCGGAGACATCTATGTGCTTGGTACCTCCTCTGGCGTGGTCGAGTTTACGGGACGACAACTGGACGACTTACCGAGGTCGTTCATGACAGAGTGATAACTCCCAGTGATAGGGTTAAGACAAGGCCCTTCAGTTATTGTCATAGTGTCAAGGGCCTCTCATGAATGGTTCATCTACCGAGAAGCAACACGACTTTGGCTTCACATCTGTTGCTCTTTCTCGATCCTCTGCCTTGCAGCTGCCTGACTGACCTGTTACGTGGGTCTCATTATTTCTCGAAGGGAAACGCACGTTGCACGAGGTACGAGCAATCTATAGGAGGTAAAACACCCACCTGACTGTCAGTTTCAGATGTTCTCTTGTTGTATCTATTATCGTATAACACTTATCATTTCACTCAAGTGGCAAGAGTATCGTAAGATCCTCATGAATTGAGAAGCATCATGAATCTAATTGCTTATTAGGTCTATTACCATAATTGGGTAATTGGCTTCGTGGGTAAGAAATAAAGCAGATTGGGTTATCAAGATCTGCTGGATGACTGGTCTTATTCTTCTCCTTCTCTTACCCTTTTCATCCATTGATTTCTTTCCCTCTCCTTTCCCTCCCATTTTCCCTGTTCCCCCCCCCCCCCTCTCTCTCTCTCTCTCTCTCTCTCTCTCTCTCTCTCTCTCTCTCTCTCTCTCTCTCTCTCTCTCTCTCTCTCTCTCTCTCTCTCTCTCTCTCTCTCTCTCTCTCTCTCTCGTTCGTCTTGGGTCTCCTTCATCTTCCCCACAACAGGACCTACATTAGTGTGAGTCTTCTGAAAAACAGGCCAGCCCACCCGTCGCAGATAATTGACTGTCGTCGTTTATAAGAGTTTGCCTCACGCAGGATCGGTCATGGATGACGGTGCTGGCTGAGGTCCACGAATGACCGCATCGCCCGACTTACCTGGCCTCAGGACCAGCACGTGGACCATATGGACCCCAGCAGGTGGAACGCAAGGAACTCCAGTGGTTAAATTTTGTGGATTCCTACTACTTTGGACCGTATGGAACTCCAGCAAGTGAAGAGCATAAGGTATTCCAGCCGATAGACCCTGAATAATCTCAACAGGTGGGTATGTATTACCACAGTAGATAGTTCTGAGAAAGCCCTGTGATGTGGACCTCATGAAACACTATCAAATGGACTCTATGGACCCTTTGCGGGTGAATGGATCGTGCAGATCACCCGAAGATCAATAGGATGTGGAGCGCGTCGAGTCTCAGCTGGTAAACCTTGTAGATCCACAGTAGACTAAGCTGCTGAAGTTCCTTGTGAAGTTCCAGCAAACAGATCTTAACGGACCCCAACAGGTGGACATTACGGAGTCTAAGAGGTTGGATCTTGTGGAACCTCTGTTCATCAAACCTCAAGAAAGGGACCATTTAGAATGTAAGCAGGGAACCGATAGAAGTTAAACATGTGAAACCGCAACGAGTGGAATCTTGAGGAACCTGAGTAAATGGAACTATAGGTACCTAACAAGTAGCTCTTTGTGGAACGTCGGAAAATGGCGCTTGTAGAACTCTCAGTAAGTCGCCCTTGTGCAGCTCCAGTAATTGAGCCTTGTGGAAAATTGGCAGGTTAAACTTGTGGAACTTTAAACAAAATTCCTGTAGGTGTAAACAATCGTTGAGAAAATTTTCTTAATATACTTCGCTATATCAATATATTACCACAATGGCAGAGAATCAAGATAGAATGATAACCTACATAAAAACCTGCATGACAAGGAACACACACCAATACAACGCAAAAAGATGTGGTCCTAGTTCGGTGTCATGATTTATTCTACGTCTCTGAGTTTGGGTATCTTGACCTATTTGCTTCATGTGATTATAATTTGTGTCCTTCAGTAATGACAGTAAAATATGAAGTTCGCCATTATACAATAAGCCACATTATCCTGATGCTAACAAACTTGCCAGAACGAGATTTGATCAGCATCGTACATTGATCATCTGATAACGTGAAGAAAACTTTCTTATGGTATTTGATATATATATATATATATATATATATATATATATATATATATATATATATATATATATATATATATATATATATATATATATATATATATATATATATATATATATATATATATATATATGTATATATATATGTATATATATATATATATATATATATATATATATATATATATATATATATATATATATATATATATATATATATATATATATATATATATATGTATATATATATATATATATATATATATATATATATATATATATATATATATATATATATATATATATATATATATATATATATATATATATATATATATATATATATATGTCAGCCTCATACAGATGAATCACTATAATCATGGTATGGACCACGACTTCCTCGACGCTGACCACGTGAACATTATCATACCACAGACCACCTCGTCTCCTCCATGGTCTATGGGTAACCATCATGTCAGAACTGGAAGTCGGTGGTAGGGTTCCCTTTATCAGGGGCATCAGCGCCGACACTAATTACGGCTACTCTGAGGAATTGTATGCTAATTAGATATAATTCTAGAGTTCCTGCCGTAACTTCAGAGGAAAATTTACATCTTTGGTTAGGGCAAGTAAACTGCCGTAGATACTAGCTATGGGAATATCCTTGGGTTCGTTTAATATTGTTCATAAAGCTGTTTCATAGTTGTGTTCTGGGGAAGGGGGAACTGTACTCTCTGAGGAACTCTAAATTCTCAGAGTTATCGTGCTGGGCATCAGCAGGCTCGTATATCGACAATGTCGAACATAGTGTGCACGAGGATACATTCTATTCTGTCTGGTTATATTCAGTTCCCTTTTATTTTGCTCTAATCTATTTCAATCCGTTCTATTCCATTCCGTCATAAGCAGAAGTTAACCATACCCAGCCTCCGAAGTCCTGTCTTCCTGGTTGTGATGTGGCCAGCAGGGGACACGCTGCATTCCTGGTCTCTCTACATCCTGATGAGAAGGTAAATTATAAGTCTAAATCCTTGAGGGCGGAAATATAACCCTGGAGTACGATGGTACGACACGACTCTGGTATGAAGGCTTCGCCTTTACCTTGACCCTTAAGGCTCGTATCGCTGTGCTTTACAGTCGGACTGACGTCCACAAGATTTCAATACTGTAGTAAAAACTCAGCTGTAACGAAACATTAGTGCAAAAGAGTAAATAAAATAATCACGTAAGCTAAGGTTTGAATGTCTTTTATTTAAATAAAATTCTGAGAATCATCAATATTCTTGTTGCAGCAAATCATCAACTATGGCTAACAGAAACACAACATACATAACCTCAGCCTAGTGAGGGATCTCGGGACTCTCCTGGAGAAGAAATGGTTACATTACAATGAAGCAATTAGCCATGAAGAACCTTGCAAGTGAGAGAGACACCCATCTGCCTGCTGCTGATTATCAGTTAATAGACCAATTTGTGTGCAAATAATAGATCCTACGGTACGATGGTAGTATACCCATTGGCGAGCGGGTTATGTAACTATCGCTTCTCAGGTAGTAAACCCACAGGTATGCAGTTAACAGAGCCCCTAGTGAGCAGGTAATAGGCCCATTGTTATCTAGGTAATATTGTCAATGGTGGACAGGTAATACACAGAGCCATTTGTATTCAGAAAATAGAACCAAGTGCGAGTTGGTAAGAGAACCTCTGGTGTACGGATGATAGAACCACTGATGAGGGGGTAGCAGAACCACTAATGAGGAGGTAACAGAACCACTGATGGGCAGGTTCTATAATACTGGAGGGCAGATAATAGAACCACTGGTAGGCAGGTAATAGAATGAATGGTGGTCAGGTAATAACATCACTGATGGACAAGTAATAGAACCACTGGTGGGAAGGTGAACACTGGTGATCAGGTAAGAGAGAGTCTTCAGAGTACATGTGTGCAGATAATGTATGTTCAGGTCGTACCACAAATGATGTGTGGGTAATGAAGCTATTGTTGTGTCGGTAAAAGACCAGTTGATGAGCACACAGTAAAATCACTGATGTTTAAGTAAAAGAGTAATTTACGTGCTAATGATAGAAATATTAGCGTCTCCGCTATGAAGCTACTGATGAGCAAGTAATATAACCACTGGAGTGTAAGTAACAGTTCCACTAGTATGCAGGTAACAGAGCTATTGACGTGCAGATAATATAGCCATTGATATGCTCTGCACTTCTTGGCGTCACTCAGGCGTGCAGTGAACGAGGCCAGAGTAAGGGTATACATGACAGCCAACAGTCTGCTGACAAAAGCGTTACTTCTGGGGTTCCCTCAGAGTTTGTGCTCTTAAAAACATTGCTCCCGGGACCTTCTGAGATGCAGCTTCTTGTCGGGTGGATTATTTAAATTATCCTTCCCTCTGCAACATTTTGCGGAGGCTAACCAGAAATCAGTGAATCTCTCGTAACATTTATCTTCTGTGTTGCATGGGTCTGTGGGTTGTTGCTTTCCCATGCATGAGCTACAGGTAGTGCTTCATCAATTGCTAATTTTCCATGTGAGGTTCCTCTGCTGGTTGTCTGTCACTTATCTCCATTAGGCCAGAAAATCTTGACATACGAGCTATACATATTTACGAAAAAGTATATTAATGATCGTCCAGGTACCTTTCTCAAGCACAGGCTGAACTGAACTGCTAATTTGTAGTAATCTTTACCTTTAATTCAGGTCTTCCGGCAGACGACGTCGAGCTCCTTCTGAAAAAGATATTGTACATGCGGAAGCTGAAGTGTTGACAAGGTCAGCGGTAAAGAATCGCAGTGTCGCCGTACATTTCGCTCACCATCTTACCCTGCCAGAGACGTTCAAGTGTAGGACATGAGAGCTAATGGGAAGGCAGTTAGAAGGTCAACATTATCCTGTACCGTCATCATTCTAGTCATACCCAACTCTCATTTCTTCGGTTGTGTGTGCGTGTGTGACTGATCATTATGTATGTCTGTCCATCTGTTTGAGTTCTTGGGGGCTGGCAGGTACTCCTTCATCCACAGGGTTCTGTCTTCATTCTTGGGGACACATGTACATCTGTTTCCTATTTCCCGTTGAAGTTTCCAAAGACATTTCGGTAAAGCATGTGAACATGAAGCTATCATACATTCCCACCCACACATGCTGCACATAGAAAAGGTACCATTCATTTTATCAATGCATCATTCTTACTTGTTATACTTCGTTCAGTGCCCAAACCCAGTATATTCGCCTTTTGACCTTGACCTAACCGGGTCTGTAGACCCAGTGACCCAGACCTAAGCAGATCTGCAAGCCTGGTGACATTGATCCAGCCACTTCTACATTCCAAGTGACCCTGATCCAGCCAGGGCATATTCTACAGGTGCTGGAGGCACTCACTGATTAAATCAACCAGTTATCCAGACTGGTCAACAGTTCACGGGGAAAGATGTACAACACCAATTACTAAAGCCAACTCTCGACAAGGCAGCTTAAGCCGTGTGGGTTCGGAGCACTGGGTGTCGGCTGCTAAATGTTCCCTTCATAACACCTTCCGTGCTGCATGTTTGACGTGCGTGTTATGGGATCTGACATAATAAGGGCCCCGCACCTGGGAGCGGCCACCACCTGAGAACTATCAAAATCCAGCAACTCGCGTTCTCGACCGACCACTAATAACTTGCATAAAGTGTTGCAGACCTGGGTATGGTTGTTGGCGAGAGTAGGAACTTAAGAAGATCTATACGTCACTGGGAGGAGCTAGGTGCTGTTGTGGTGATGGTGTCGGTGTGGGGGACGGTAGGGGGTTTAGACAGGCTATAGTGAACGGGTGGTTGAAGGAGTCAGTTAATGGGTACCAGCGAGGATGAAGGTGAAGACGATTGTAGATGAGACTCTATATGTGCTTATGAACGTGATGAACAGTGAGAGTGAGTGATGGAACATTGCAATGTATAACTAGCATTGTCCCCGCCTGGTTTGTGTCCCTTTCTTAAACGTCTTTCCATCGGCTGAAGGAGCTGGGCACGATCAGTGTGCTCCACTGCTTGGTGTTTCCTCCAAAGCGTCAACATTAACTGATGTCCGTCACTTACAAATGAGATTTTTTTCAAATCATTCTTTAAGTATCTTAATTCATTTGATCTTTACAGCTACACTTGCTTGTAATGATTTTCATTTTATATATACTCAATGAAAAACTATTACTTTTTTGAAAGACAGAGATTATAAGACTAAGCCAGTACATCTCATTCTCTAACTGGTACACATATACCTCTTCTTTCTTTAAAAATGGAAGATACTGAATATCTTTCACGCCAGCAACGTCTGAAACCACCGTATAGTCGGTTCACTTACGACGGTTATCGACGGCTGGGGTGGAACTGTTGCTGCCTCCGCGTCCTCAGGGCCTTGGACCACGGAACACAGATTACGGACGGACCACAGGCCACAGACCATGGACCTAGAACTACGACCAAAGATGGACTTGGAGGTTCCAGAACAACAAAACCAACAGCTAGTAAATCTAAAGTATGAGGGCACCATAACATCGAAGACCGTGAGCTCTGTCTCCGCACCATCGTGGTGCATCAGTTCTGCTCATCAAGATATGTTAGTAGCACAACCCACGTTCGCCACCAACCTGACTATATAACAGACACCATAGCACCGTGTAATACCTTTAACGCATCTGTCCTTTTAGAGCTGCAGAATTACATGGACAAGTCTATCATCAACCTGCTGGAATTGCACGTGGGTGATTATAACAAGATGACAAAACATTCTACAGGTTTTTTGTTATCAGAGGTACCGTAACTGAATTATCCGACGTATTATATCGTTGGTTGGATGTGGAGGCGCTAGGAAAGGCCTGGAGGTGATGGGCGGGTTTCTTCGATCCTAGGACGGTTTGGGGCTATGCAATGGCCATCTAAGTACCGGGAGGCTCTTCACTCGAACTGGTACTGCCTTAAGGCCCAGCCATCCTAACAGCCCAAAAAATGGAAGCACTGGCTGAACTAAGGGCACCAGGTAGAACATGGAGATACTGGATGGGAAGCAAGTGTAAGGAAGACCAAGTCCAAGGCTGTAAATGCGTTTTCAAGATCGTGAATAAATCATAAACGATGATAACTACAAAGACTCCCACTACACTCTACTCTATCTGGCTTTCTGATAAAGTTTGCTGGCATCCAGATGCTCTGGTGAAATCCTGCCTAACCTTCATAATGAAGAACTAAATTTCGTTGGTCAATCTCCATTCGCTACAAAAGATTCTGCGTTCTGTTGATGATGCTATTAGTATGGCAGGTAGCGAGGTCGAGGGTCCACCAGAGGATGACTGATAGTATCGCGTGTGTCGAAGCCTGAGATGTGCTTCCCCGACTAACGACCTACTTTATCATGATCACTCAGACCCATACATTATTCCTTTACTCCTTTCACTGAAAAGTTGCCACATCATCGATCAGTTATCCTAAAGGCCTCCCACATGTACAATTTCATTAATACCGGACAAAAATGATACCTAAAAAAGAAGGCACTACAGCTGATGGTTCCAAAAAGATGGCAGAAATTTCGTCTTGGGCTTCCTTGGACAGAGGCGTGACCAGAGGGAACTGTTAGTTTTTGGAGGTCTAATGACAGGCCCTCATAAGATGTTCCCATGGATAAGTACCTCCTTAATGATTCCTTGGCGCTGGTCCACCAAGGGGTTAGGCTTCTTGGGTAACGGAGGAATTATGGGTTCCTGTCAACCAGTCCTTACCTAACATAAGAGAAGACCTCACAAACTTTTCGCCAGGTCAACCATTTTTTTACTGTTGCTATTCTGCTTTCATAGCGGCCGATCTTTACTGTCATACATATGTTGATCGATCAATCTAACTGCTATGGCAAACACTGATAGATAGTTCCCTCTTCATTCATATAACTGCTGGTAACGCGGTAATCCATATCCCAGGTGAGGACCACGGGTGTCCAGAGTGACATAGATATTTACGAACATGATCTTATGAAAATCAGGACTCATCTGGATAGATACTGCCTTTGGGTCAAACTGTCAAGACGTTTAATGTCAGCAGTTGAATTTGTAACAAATGACTGATGGTGGGAAATGGGACTGTAGCAACTGTATCAAAATATGTTATCTCTTCAGGACCAACAATGTACAACCTATGGTGGATGAGGTTCTTTAGTGAATGTAAGCACATGATGACTCACCACCAAAACCTGATGGCTTAATCATACTAAGGAAGAATATCCTTAACATTTGGATATGCTTGAATGACCTCTGACGTTAACCTTTAGGTTTGTCTATCATACTCAGTGTCATGTCGTACCGTCTCCCCAAGGATCAACCCAAGTGGCGTACCGTCTCCCCAGGGCTCATAACCAAGTGTCGTACCGTCTCCCCAAGGATCATACATTGTTATGTTCATAGGTCGAACCGTCTTTGCTTTAGCTATAAACTTAATTTCATACTTTAAGAAACGTTTGTGGTGTGCCATGAAACGATAAAAAGAAAAAGAATATGTTAATCTTTGATTTTCTCCAATTTATATTAATTTGGATGATTCTCTACTGAGACTGGATGAAACAACATCCTAACATGTAATTTGTGATGCCATGAGACCAGGACAAGGGAGGCAGGGACATCACGGCTGAAGTTCACTCGTAAGAGGATCTTAGATTACACATATCCCTGGTTGGTCCAGCCCCTGAAAGCTGTCAAGACTTATCATAATCTCTAACGCTAACTTTTCTTGAATCTTGAAATTCTGTAAATATAATCTTTATATTCTTGACAAGCACAACAATATATCTTAAAACGAATTTTCAAACGATTGTAGACATATCTATCGTGTAATCCCTGGTTGCGCTTAATAAGAAGCAATGAACCAATTAATTTGTTGTCATAAGACGTTGAGACGTTTGTACCCCTACTTAGTGGTGCTTAAGCTGCCTCCTACTTGTCCAGTCAGCTTTATCATTCATGCTCAGCTGGAGGCAAGGGGCCGCTGGTCGAACAAAACATCTAACGTGGATGATCTAAAACCTAATTCTGCAGACAACACACAATGTTCTTATGTCCGGTTTTGCGCACATACCACATAAAGACCTACACCAAAACCACGTACACATGCTAGTGCAAACATTTACAGATTGCTGTCTTATATATCTCGCTCGTTAATAAACCGAATAAAACTAAGATAAGCAGCGAGGTTAACTGTAAGTTTTATGTAACAAAGATCTGTTCATGAGCGATAAGGAGAACTAGATATGGAGTTGGTGTTAACTACTGAATCATACTCTTCTCTGTTCACTTGCCACCTGCGATACCAATCCATTAATCTGTCTATGTTGCCTCAGCTGAAGACGTTCAGTTTCTCTTGTACGTTCATTTACCAGCTTGGTATCGTCTGCGAATTCTGATTCCTTCTAAGACAATTAATCAACATTAACAACATATATGAGAAAAACATCTGGTCCCAAGACTGATCCCTGTGACACATCACTTGTTATGTTTAACCATTCTGAAACTACTTCCAAATCGCTGTTTTACAGTGGAATGAAATGATCACCAGGGAGTATAGTGACTTCACACTGCCTTCACCAGGAGCGGTGGGTCACCAAGCACCACGCTGCCTGAACTGGTCATGTGTAGAGGAATTCTCCCGTCGCGTTTCTGGTTTTTACCTCCATTGTTCATTTCTTGAGGAAATCAGTGATGCATAATATTGTGCTTTTATGAGTACGTCAAAAGAACTTTGGTCTTTTTATGTAAGATTTTTTCTCTACTCCAGGTACCATGCGGCTCTTTGGCTACAGTCGATCCCACTCTGACATCCACCAGACGCCCAAAAATTCCTTTATTGTTTTGCTTTTACTTTGCCGCTCCTCTTCACCTTTCATCATGCGGCCACAACGCACCATTAGTAATGTATAGCAGTTGTTATTGTTCATGATGAATGCGCCACCTGTTGGCTGTTGGAGGTAAGGATTTAATCATACTGCTTGGTTATCTCCAGGTACTATATATATGTGTGTGATGCACTTCCAGATATCAGCAAACATAAATCACAGAATAGGAGATCTGTCTGAAGTATATGTACTGAAGACTATCAGTTTTCCTTACCAATCATATGTACATTCTTGTGTTGAAGATCCAACAGTAGAGATCAAAAAAATTAATGGAGACAACAGTTTGTTGGTGTGGCTTTCACGAAGGTGAGGCAGGAGCCGACCACTTGCTCGGTTCTGGATTGAAAATATGTAGCGATTAAAGGTTGTCCTAATAAGTATGCTAGAGGGAGAAAATATCATATGTAAGTGTTGCCTGCGTAATGGCCAACTGATAGACGTTGACCACTTTATCAAACAACTTTTTATTCTGGATGACGACGAGAAAAAAATGTTAGGCAAGATTCTCTAAAGGAAAGTGGGATGTTCATGAATGCGTAACATCAACCAGCTGGAGTTGCAGTGTAGTGACTAGAGAGAATAATCTTTAACTTGTAAATTGGCAATTACCTTCCATCATATTCACACACTGACCACAAGCATCAGTGTGGTCCACAATGTTACTTTCATTATCCTGACTCGTGTTAAGAGTGTTATTTCCTGTTGCATCTGGATTAAAGGCATGAAAAATGCATTGTACGTCGTCTACGTGTATGCAATCAGTTATCTTCTCCTTTCACGCGATATGTGTTTTATTCAGGGATATCACCGCTAACATCATACTAAGACCAAGGACGGGACTTAGTATGTGGTACAGTGGGCGAAAAGATACGATTAACGAGACACTAAGTTTTTCCAGAATTACATAATTGAAATAACATTTAAAGGATTCATTACAATGTCCCTTTTTATCTTTCTCGGTTTTCACATACGTCTTCAAACGTCAAAGCATTCATAAACAAGCAGTGAACGTTGGATCATAAACAAGCAGTGAACGTTGGATCATAAACAAGCAGTGAACGTTGGATCATAAGCAAGCAGTGAACGTTGGATCATAAACAAGCAGTGAACGTTGGATCATAAACAAGCAGTGAACGTTGGATCATAAACAAGCAGTGAACGTTGGATCATATAGATTACCTGCAGGTCGGTTTGAAACCAGTTTTTATGGTCATTATCACAGCCATACTTGGCTACTCTCCGGCTACTGTTATTGTCCGGAATGTTGACCGATTTCTCTCAAACCGGTTTTTCTCGGGCTATGACTTCTGCCTAACGTCGCTGGCTGAAAAAAACAGTAAATATTAGAGTATGTGAAAATATCAAGTAATGAGAATATATCTCCAGATAATTAATACATACACATGTATATCTTTGACCCCCAGAGGAAACAAAATTAATGAATATTCCGATACAGAAAAACCAATCCTTTCCTCTGTACAACGTAGGTTTATTAACAAAAAAAAACGTTCATGGGGTTGTGTGTTCTCTTTGGCGTTTATGGAGGCTCTTGGAATTTTATGGCTATGATATGATTAGTTATCAGGCTGGAGCCCTTGTCACACATATTAGTAATATGGTTAACCAGTCATTATGTATATACGTTGTCGAATGGAAAGATTGGTCGTTAGGAGATGAGGATTTTGCTATGTTCGCTACTAGGATGATTTTGTGTTCTTAACAGCAAAGCCATGAGAGCGATGGTTAGACTACGACCGTAAGACCACACGAGATGACACAAACGAGACGTGACAGAAGTGAACGACGCGTGGATGACCTACTTACCAAGAGATCGGCTGAGATAGTCCGGTCGTTATCCCCGCCAGGAAGTTAAATGGGATTATCAACATTAAAGATAATCTGTATTTTGATGACCATCTAGATCAAATGACAGTCGTTAAGTCAAACAATAAACATTGAAAAAGGTTTGTTTACTTAGAAATTCATGTCTGACGGTGTAACATGAGGCTCTGCATCGATGATAATTGGACGATCTACAGTTATAGGATCCAGGAACATATGTCTAACACAGAACACTTAAATAGAACACAAATCAAAAGCTCTCTCCTTGTTGAACGATATCTTTGTAATAGCCACTAAACATCATTTCTATGACATTCGGACTCACAGATATGAGTAACTATGTTATTTTGAACCTAAAATCATATGTTGAACTTGTTCGTCTGTTTTTTTCTTTTTTCTTTTTTGTCCGCATGATCTTTACATGGTCACGTACAAGTATCTCGACCTTACATACGTTCCCCTTCCCTGGTGCAGTGGTTAACGTTACAGAGCATGAGTCAGCACGGGATGGGTTCGAATCCTGGGCGCGACAATCCGCCCTCACCTATCCCAGGTTTATCCTCACTTAGGGACTGGTCGATAAATGTGTACCTAGCCTGGCATGGTACAGATTACTACGATGAGGTTTATATTATCCAGCATTGCCTTCAGTTATGACTAACAAAAGGTGTTGATTATTCCTGCTATGTCTCTTGGTATCACCGAAGATAACCCTGATCCTACATGTTGTTGGTTTGGATTTCTATCTACTGCTGGATGGCCACTGATAGAGAATCCTTGATACACGCATCACGCATGCAACTAAACTTATGCTAATGGATTAAATGGATTTCAATTGCTATATGGTCACCGATATGATCGTTAAGCAAAACGATAAGATCCTTGATGATAACGATACGATCTCTACGTTTGATAATGTGACCTTTGACCCAGCACTTCTGGGTTAGGTTAAACGCCAGGCTATTAACACCCGAGAGATCTGCCATCGTGCTCAAGGGTCGTATCTTCCTGTTCAAGAGTCACACTGTCGCACTTAAGGGGTTACGCTGAAACCTATTCCAGGTGAAGAAGGTCCGTCAGAACATACTGAAGGAAACCTTGACATTACATACCGTTGTTTAAGTCCACACGGAAAATGATATCTGGTAACTTCACTAAAGAGACAGATGCATCTGCTCGATGTGTGAAATAAAATCGCAATGTTTATTTTCTTCAGAATATATTTGAAAATGTGTTGCTGAAACTGCGCTCATAATGTTCAGTCAGGACATTACCTTCGTTCATTCTTCAGCGTGAAGAACAATGCAAAACCTTTCGCATTTACAGTTCGACCTCAGTTCGAAGGTAACATAAACACATAATTAATGCAGGCAAGTCAGATAGCTTAGTGAGCAGATTCAAAAACACAACATACTCCATTTGTGCGAGTACAAGAGCAAGCATGGGCATGTCTCGCGTGGTCAGCCGTTAGATTTGGTGCTGAGAGTTTCGTCTCTCATCGCTCATTGAAAGAGTCAAAACTTCATTATTAGCGTAATGATCAGCTGGGTCGGAGAGTAATTAGACGGCCAGGCTCCACACTCACTTGTACTGATTTCCCGATGCAAAGAGTTGTTTTTGATTTTTGTGTATACTTATGATCGTTTTTTGTATGCCTATGATCGCTTCCATTACCCATTGTTCATAATAAGATTTGCATTACCTGGCTACGTCATTCATTTATATGTGTTGTCAACAATTATTCATTGAATATGATACTCGTGATTCACGATATTGTCCTTAAGAGTTGAACTGAAAGATCGCCTGAAATGCGATATACTGTAAGATCACGTGAAAATTTATGGTTTTTTCCAGCTTCATGTTATCATTATCTGGCAAGAATTTACTAAGTTAGAATAACTCTGCCATATGTATGTCTTTATCTGTTGATCCTATCGGACGCCGTATGCTTGGTTACTTCACCAGAGAAGCTGCATCATCGTGAGACGGAAATAGCACAGTCTTGTCCTTAAGAACCTTTCTCTAAAAGAGTTCATCATTTTCCTATTCCTGCATGGAGCGCAGCTTTATAGTGGCAAGGCCCTCTGAAATGACTCTAGGCTTAAATAATAATATCAATTCTCTGTTAACCTCTAATCATCACCTCAGAACTTGTAGACATAACACCTAACATAATTTTTTTGAAAACTTTTGCTCTGACCTCAATATGTCAGAGGTCAAAGTCAAAGTCACGGATCAAATCTTTAATCATCATCACATTAAAGGTGAAACGTGGTCTTGATATTTCCCAAGAGTTTTGCCAGCATCTTCAATGACCTTCCATATCATTACTGTCAAATTTACACGGTCGGTACAAATGATCTTTCAAAAGATTTTCCTTTTGTTTGGCAGAGCAATATTCTGCCCATGAGCTGCTCGGGCGACAGAACCACAGGTCAAACATCAGCAGTTATTGCATTACGCTACATTGTCTCTCTGGACTTTTCCCAACGAGAATATTCCCTCTGAAACTTATGTGGTGTCTGTGCGTTATGAGCAGCAAGAAACATAACTATCCAAGTTCCAGTGTCATTTGAGCCAACAACTCACTGTTGCAACAGTTCCCAGTCTGAACCCTGGGCTGCATTCTATTCAACCTTCACATTTTACTGATGTAATCCGTGGCTTACTGGAACAAAGTATAAGGGAATGGTAATGCTGTTGGCAAGGTAGGAACACAGGTGCTGTGTCCGTAGGAGGGGGTAGCAAGGGTATATGGCTGGTGCATTACTGAAGAGGAAACGTGGTTGGTGTACGGCTGAAGAAAAGGCAGATGGGTAGTCATAACTGGAGATACGTTAGTGGTGTACTGACGAAAGGGGAGTATATAGACGGTGCTCTTTTTGGGAAATAGGTACGTGAGCGATACACAAGGTGGAATGGTACATGTGTAATGCAGAATGCACAGCTTACAACAGGTATGCGAGTGACATCAGAGCAAACAATTATTTCCTGGCTGGGCTTCGGCCTGGAGGGACAATCTCCTGCAGGTAAGCGTGACCCAGCTGGGCCTCGGCCTGAGGAGGACGTCCCCGTTGAAATAACGTAACAGATTTGGCCTCGGCTTAAGAGGAACGCTACCATATAAGCATGCATGACCTAGTTGGGCCTCGGCCGTTGACGGATATGGTCATCAAGGCTATAAAGGTCGAGCGACGTCTTCCTGCTCGACGATGCGAAGCACTTGTTCTGCAACTCATCATCCCCAAGGTTGGTGGTTCCTTCTGTGTTGAGGAGGCTGTGGCTTTGCTGGGAGGCTGTAACTCTGCTGGAAAGTTATTGGGTAGGCTGTGATTGTCTTGGGGAAGCTGTGACAATGCTAGGGAGGCATTAGTTGTGTTGGGAAGACTGTGGCTGTGCTGAGGCTGCTATGGCTGTGTTGGGAAGGGCTGTGGCTGTGTTTAGAGAAGAGTTGGCTGTGGAAAGCAAAAGCATTGCTTGTGGAAAATGTACTTACGCTGTGGAAGCTTTAGATGTACTAAGAAAATTAGAGCTGTACAGGGCAGCTTCTCAGTGAACTAAGGGATGCTGAAGCCGTAACGTAGATTGCTTCTCCTAGGATGTGTATCTTAGACGCCTGAAAGTCTTCTGTGTAGCTTTGGTTACATCTGAGGGACTGTGGCGGCACCGGGAGAAGCTGTTGCAAGCGTGGCTTTGATATGAAGATGACTGGGTTAGGAGAGGATACTGTGGTATCTGTATACCAGGAGAGGTTAATGTGTGGTAGAGCTGCATTAGGGACATGAAACCTCACTTAGTAACTTCATAAGCACTATGAAACGATCCTTGAGTATGATGGCTTGACCTATGACCTGGCTGTTAAGGATAAGGTCAGAGGTCAGTCCAAGGGTTAAGCGAATGTGCTCTATGGACTGCACTACTGTGTTCAAAGAGTTAAAGGATAAAGGTCCTTATCCGAAGGATCTGTATTAGTTTCTAAGTACCACAAGACAGACGGTTTTTTTATATTCTACTCCGCTGTCATTATCAACTTCGTTTCCATTTTCAAAGGAATGCATCAGGAACAGACAGCCTCCGAAAATACTCATACACGTTTACAGTCTAAATAAAAGAATTATCTTCCATATGTATGTAAGAGCTTTTCTTTGTCACTTTGGACACAGAGTTGACTGGTCAAGTGAGACCGTTGTACTTCAATCACTTCCCTTGTTCGTTCGTCTGTTTTCATTATGTAACCCTTCTCAATTTCCCGTGGATTTCTCATTTC
This sequence comes from Panulirus ornatus, assembly GCF_036320965.1. Lineage (NCBI taxonomy): Eukaryota > Metazoa > Arthropoda > Malacostraca > Decapoda > Palinuridae > Panulirus > Panulirus ornatus. The sequence continues at coordinate 919,168 of NC_092239.1, forward strand.
ACAACTTTTGTTGAAATTCTTCTTTCTTTCACACAAGTAACAGTAATCACCACATTATATCCACCAGTTTCTCTAACTGACTACTGGTCTCTATTTTTGTGATGGTGCAAATATTATGTTCGTTCTCTCAAAAGTTGGATCCATCGTTCATTGTCTAACAGAGCCTTATGTACGTGACGGTTGCATGTTGCCCGACGAATATGTCAGTACCATTCCCATGACCTAAACACAAACAACATGCACATAGTCTACACAAGCACTACTCTCATGATCTCTACAGGCACAACGTGTGCATGCCATATGCATAGGTACTGCGGCCACGATAACGACAGAGATGCAACGTACGTGACGTCTGCACATATACATACCACACCCTTAACGTCTGCACAGACGCCACGCACATAGTGTCAGGGGCCGGAACTACTGCATTGTTCAGAGGCAGGAGTCTACCGTTGACTTACCAAACATGTAGAGAGTATTAAGTTACCTTCGGTACACAGGCTTGACTGAGTGAGTCCCTTGAGGAAGAGTTCATGGACAAACTAGGACCTGGGACCACGGTAAACTGTAGTGAAGACAAGAGATGAGGAGGATGGGTACGCCCTTCACTACAATATCAAGTATCCGGACATGCAAAGTTTGCAACATACAGACAGTCACACATGTACACAATGATAAAACTAATCACAAAACATTAAAATACGCACACAAACATGTTTATACACACACACACACATACACACACTATTTTTACATACATATATATATATATATATATATATATATATATATATATATATATATATATATATATATATATATATATATATATATATATGAACCTAAATGCTTATAAATCTTATGGAATCATATTCATCACAATAGAAGAAAAGAATGCAAGAATTAATATCTACAGGCAAATGTACGACTTAATCATAATAATCAACCAGAACAAATATACGAATTTAGGAATAATATACGACAAGGAATGATATACCATAAGAAAGAACTGGAGAATATGTTGGTGGTATGAACGAGGTTAGTAATGACAGGTTGTTGGCTACAAGTAATGTCCAACACGCTTCAGTAGATACAGCAGAAATTCAGGGTCGGTCGACAAGTGACATTTTGAGAAATATTATTTCAAGAATTATAGAAATACAAAGTCTTTGACACGATGCACTGTCAAGAATAACGATTTTATCACGGCAACGTAACGTATTTATTCTAATCATTGACGCATCTGGCATCAGTGTCCAAGAAACACAGATGAAAAGATCTAAGAAGCAGTCGTGCTTGGTAAAGCATGGCTCACCAGAGGAAAGCTCGAGTTTACAAGGGTGATCATTTGATAGATATTCACGCACAAACATTAGCGATGTCTTATCATTCACACAATAAAATTTGTTATCTAAAGAATTAGTAAAGACGTTGATAGACTCTGATGGTAGTCAGCGATGCAGTGAACATGTTTGAAAAACGGATCTCAAAGGAACATCTCATACCGTCATATGTCCTCTTTGTTTTGTTTCTCACACACTTCGTCCAAGTCATTATTACATCGTTTTCAAAACTGAAACTAACAGCTCTCCAGCCATACCGAGACAAGAGTGAGGATAAGTTAAAGACGAAGTAATTGTTTTCATGATCTTTGGTCTAACTCTTAATTTTCTTGAGGATTTTACAAAGATTTAAGATGTGATTACTTTTCTTTTTACCTTTTCATTTGCCATGATTCTTAGGGTTTTTAGGAAACTGACATAACTTACCTGTTATGATGATAATCATAGTGGTGGAAAATCGCCTCAGCATAGCTGATGATAACAGTGAAGCTAGTCGCTCTCTTGATGCACAAAGCTGAATCACTGGAGATAATGCATTCTCTGATGTTCTTTCCCTCAACATTTACTCTCGTCTGTTGAGCATGGATGGTATGATCAGCAAGAATCGCCTTTGATTCGCAAAGGTTAACTTCAGCAAATAAGAAACATTACGTGCTCAAGTAAAGGACCTTTAAGTATCCCAAGATGGATGTATCTTATTTGTGAAAGATGCTTATTACAAGAGACAAATACTTTTCTGCTTCATTATGACTTAATTCATCGAATAACATTTTTTGATATTTTCTTATTTCATCAGAATTATCACCTGAACTTCACACGCGAGAATTTTGATGATTTTTGGGTTGGAGGCCATATGGTCATTTTCTAATAAGTTACCAGAAAACTAATTGCTCTTGGATTATTTTTTCTGACATCTTTCTTGGTGTTGATTGTAATAGTAAGAACCTGCAGTAAAATCATCATATCAAAACTGCATGTGATGGTTAGATAGGGTCACGCGCCTCTCGACGTAAGGACCACGTACATATCCATCTAGCCACCGCTCGATTGCCTAAGGAGATCCCATGTAAGTCTGTGGAAACCCCACCAACAGGTCAAAAGGAACAACATACATTCACATACATCCACGAGCTATGTCTCAGCAGCAGTCAGTCATGCGCATATTTACGGAGGCATAACGCCCGTGACGTATCTGGTAACCGCATGCAAGTTAGGTATCTCTTACCTCCTTAGTTTCTTGCAATAGAGGTGTCTTACTTCACATCAACACTGGCTTGATTCACTTATGATGATACTTATCGAGAAGATAAGCTGGCAGTACACCAAAATCGTGGCTCTTTTATCTCTTGACACGCACATGAGAAAAAGCAAGTCAAGTTTTTCTTCCTGAGCATGATACAAACACTTAATTTGTGTTTCATAATCGCTCATACATACTCCACGTTCTCTGGAACCACAAAGAAAAAATCGTAAACACTGACAAAAACTTCAACCAATGTATTCCCTTCCTTCTTGGCTCAGTTCCTGAACTTCCCCCTGATATGACTGGATCATACAAGATTACTGTTATCAAAATCGGCGACGATCACGATTACAGGGCGGGGAGCGGATTACCTATTCAACTTTTTCTTCCTCACTGACCCAAATTATCAATTTATTAATACCGTGAACACTACCAAAGCAGGAATAATGGATGAACAGGAATAACGGACGCCGTGCCCAGCAAACCTCCCATCGGCCAGTCAGTCGTCTCTTGACCTTGTTAACCCGAAGTCAGAACTGCACTGAGGTTATCACCGATTACCTGGCTGGGGAATCATCATCTCGGCCACTGATATGGCTGTGGCGGCCCAAATTACAGGTGAGGAGGACTGTAATTACAGGTAAGCATAACAATAGTTCAAGCCTTGAGCTGTATGGTAGAGGCGCCTCGGGAGACTACTGTGTGGTATAATTCAATGACGCTGCTTGAATTACTCTGCCAGAAAAAAAAAAGGTAGGAAAAAATTGTTGATGCCCTTTGGTCGGTGTAGGAAGAGAAGTACCCTCAAGGATGGCTCTTGGCTCAACTTAGTTGCAATTATAGGAAGGATAGGACGCTGGGAGTAGTGTCCCGTACAACCATCTGACTCTGTCCTTTGTGCTCAGACTTGTTCAGTGTCGTAAGAGAAAAAATTCAATTAGTTTTCTGCCCTGGATAGAGGTCAGACTCTGTTCTGGAAATTGTCTTATTTCCTTCTTACGACGAATACTATGAATTATTTGAATCTAATTTTTGAAATATGTAACTTATCTGTGCCTTAGATAATCATGTAACAAAGAGGTTTAGTTCACTATCTTCGAGTGTTGACCCAGGAGAATAGCACAAGAAAGATACTGCATATCACAGATGAAGGCGTCTCAAGAAGTGACATGAAGCATGGCCCTTACCACCTTTAGTCTGGTTTTTGTCTGGTATCTTGTGTTCCAGCACCCGCTCTTAGCCACAAATTAATGTACAATGCGTATGTTCACGGTCTAATGTTCAGGTATGTACTTACAGCAATGTCGAACCTGATCCCACATAACAGGGTGTGAAATAGGGTCATGCAAGGTGTAGCAATGTATTATTTATGATTTGCTATGCCCTCCAATTTTCATGCTTTGTTATTGCAATAGGGTGAAGAAATTGTGATGTACGCGACTTGATCTATGTTGCTGCTATAAACTTTACTATCTCACAGCATAATGCCACACGCTGCAGTATGTCATAACATGATGCCATACGCTGCAGTATGTCATAGCGTGATGCCACAAGCTTATGACGTAATGCTACAAGCCGTACCATCTCATGGCCTGACAACGTCACCTTCAGCAGCATCTCTTAGAGTACAATAACGTCCCCCCCCCCACCCCCTCCACCCCGTAACATCTCACATTTCGAACCCAGACGCTAGTCATGCGAAACCGAGACTTGCTCAGGGTTGTTCAGTCATTACGTGTGCCAGAGGTGTTCTATTAGCATATCTATCTACCATAGGTGTCCCGTTAGCATATAAATCTATGCAAATCAGTGATGGACGAGTGTATCAGACCTGATTGCTGCTCAGGGCTAATTTGCGTGTCTTGTTGATGGTCATAGCGATCTCTGGAGGTGGTCCAGGACCACCTTGGGCAGAGGTCATAGTTCAGAGGTAGTTTATCAAAAGTTTACGTTCCTGTCGTTGAGATTACCCGTCTGCCCATATTTACAAAATCTCCCATCTAGACTTGAATATAGATAATTGAGACAATTTGTTGATTTTCTTTTCTGTCAAAATGAGATGCAAATGGTTGTGTAAAGATCCAATGCCAACCATTATCTATACGCTTGTATGAGAGTAGTTATGTGATTAGTAGTGTCCACCGCACCGCATGCAGTTAACTAGTAGTTAATCAGCATCATAAAAAAAAAAGCAGACACATCTGCCTAGCGTTACGAATGGTCGTCGACCCTACCAGACTAGAGCGACCACCTCGAGCGCAGCGGAAGTTCGACATTAGGAAATAATTAATGGTTTACAACGCAGTATTCGCAGGATAACAAACAACATTTTTAATGATAGATCTGGTACGACCCCTGAAGGTAAGAGCTGTCATGAGTTAGAAACATCTCAGTCATTACATGAAAATATCAATAGTTACTTGCTTGCTCAAGTAACTACGTCTGAAATAAAGCGGAACCCGGAAGGCGTCAAAGTATAGGGAAGAGGTTAGCAAGGACACCGCTGTATTTTTCTATGTGTGTGTGTGTGTGTGTGTGTGTGTGTGTGTGTGTGTGTGTGTGTGTGTTACAATGTATATGTTTACATCAGTAACTAAACCGAAGTTTGAGACATATGTATTCAGCACGTACAGCGGTCAGATATTCCAGAGGAAAAGATAGTTTATGTTTCTGAAAATTATGCATATGAATATTTAGCTGCATTCCCTTGAAGACCTGACAGTTCTATGTAGTATCACAGTTGCACACATTGATCTGAATGATGATATCTCTAACCTACGCAGGCCTCTGACCCTCCTGCATGTTCAGGCTCCGATAACTCAAAATCTCTTTCACACCATCGTTGCATCTCCTCGGTCTTCCCTTCTCCCTTGCTACCTTCACTTCTGACACGTTTATCATTTTAGTCATCTCTCTGATTTAATCTTTTTCATGTGTCCAGACCATTACAGCACACCATCTTCAACTCTCTCACTCATCCTCTGCTTCCTACTACGTATGTTTTCTTCAAACGCTTCAGGACTCCACATTACTCACTATTGGCGTTTACTCATCAGCTGCGAATACGTATCTACTCTTGCCACACTGGTACTACTTTGAACATGGGATCTTAACATTACGGGCATATTACTACCACTATGGACGTATCAGCGGGAGCATCTGAGCGTCCTGGGATTAAGATGGGTGCGATAGTAGTGATATCTACCGAGAAGTGTTTTAGCATGGGAGTACCAACACATTAATATGGGCGTGTCAGCAGACTACCGCGGGTGTACGAGCACACTATAGCGGAAGTGCCTCAGCAGATCATCATGACGTGTGGGGCCAGCATGGGCTGGCATGGTGCAGATCTGTTACGAACCAACTGCACCAACAAAGTATAATGTAAGTGCAAGTTGTCTACTAAAGGTAGACAGAATACTGCGAGGATGTAGCTGGGACCACTGACTGTGTGGTGGGGGATCTGAGAGTGTGATGGGATTACTGTGAATTTTATGGCAGAAGTGTGAGTGCGATGGGACTACCGTGGACGTGCTAGGACTACAACTATGATTGTGTCTGGACTACAATGGTCTGGAGGGAAGGTGTTGGTCGTGTGGTGGTTGTGTAGAGAATACCTGAGTAGCTACCACATAGATGCCGGCCGTGAGGGGCAAACCTGCTAGTGTTGCTACGTTGGCGGCGAATGGTGTGTGTGTGTGTGTGTGTGTGTGTGTGTGTGTGTGTGTGTGTGTGTGTGCGTCCTCAATGCTTAACATACAAATATTCGTTGATCACCATCAAATGGAATTAGATAACTACACACTGGGTCTCCACACCCAGCATGCCGCTGCCTGGAGGGGCTGCAACCATCGGTGAGACACTTCAACAATTTGACAGAAGTTATCGTAGGAATGAACCTAACCTAACCTCTAATGTTGTTTTCCATAACATAATGAGCTTGATACGAAGATAGATGTGATGATCACAGTCCTGGTATGAAGGACAAGAACCTTTATTCTGATTAACAGTTCTCTGCTGAGAGACTGAGGTACTACAGACATTCCGGCAAAGTACATGTCATCTCTTTCTAATTCCATATGTGACGTAGACTGTGACTGAGAATGTAAAAGAGCACTAATATGGGTTGTCTTTAGGACATGATCCATTGTTTATCTACTGATTTCTTCTACAATTTAGCTCCCTTTAAATCCTACTCCCTCAGCCAAAACTATGTCGCCTTGAGAATTGCAAGCGTCCGTCTTCGTAAATGAAGGGACAGGTCAATGCTGAATATGCTATGGAGTTCATGAGTGAGGTAATTCTTCAAAAGACAACACATCAGTCACACAGGAACGTGGACCATCTCATTATCCTGGCTGCTCGTTTTGGGAGATTGACATTATCCACACCTTGCGCCTCACGCTCCATAACCCATCTCCAAAACCGCAGGTCACACGCCCCATGACCCATGCCCTATGATCCATGACCCAAGCCCGATACCTTTGAATTACAACCCACACATCTCTACCTCTGCCCTGACCCACACCATATCCCATGACCTATGACACATTTCTCGAGCCTTACCACAGTCCTCATGACGTACATCCCACGTCCCATAATCCTCGCTTGAACCGCACGACCATTGTCCCTGACCCATTAGATTCACTCTACGACCCGCATCCTACATCCCATGACCCATGCCCCACGCCCCATAGCACAGACTCCAGTTCTCATTATTCCAGACACCAGACCAGTCCTCTCTCTACTCTTATACATCAGGCCAGCCCTCTGCTTTTCCCTACACGTCAGGCCAGCACCTCTTCCTTTTCCCATACACAGACCAAACCTTCCTCTCCTTCATGTACCTCCTCCTCCCCCTCCTCCTGTTCCTCCTGAACATCAGTCAACGCTCTCCTTCCCATAAAAGCTAAACCAGCAAACACCCTCCCGTCCTCATGACTAGACAGCCCTCCCCTCCCTCCACATGGCTGGACAGCCCTCCCCTCTCTTCACACGACTAGACAGCCCTCCCCTCCCTCCACATGAGTACACAGTTTTGTCCTCCGTCCACATGCCTTACCAGACCCCTTTCTCCTTTATTGCATGACTTTCATAATGACTTAATACCACTCTTACACTAAGACGTGACAATCAATTCCTCGGCTGTCAAGTTCAGAGCGGTTAAAGTCACTCCTGCCAAGACATTACGCTCCACTGTATTTTATAATGCTTGTTTCCTCCTGTGTTTTCAATCTCTTACACGTCACCACTTACACACACACACACACACACACACACACACAGTCTTACGGGCGTATATGAATGAGGCACCGACGTATCCAATAAACCATCCACATGCCCCGGTGAAACCTTCACCGCGCATTTGTACACTCAGTAGGTAGGTACCTTCATTTCTAAACTTTACCCTCTCCAGCCCAACTCCTTCCTTTTTACCCTTCCTACCCACTCATGACCTCTCACAACCGTTCATTAAAAAGACCACATCGGCAGGGAAGACCAAGACCTTGGTAACGAGGACAATAACGTTAGTGGTGAAGAAATCATGACAATGAAAATAGCAACGCAGATACGGAGGCAAACAATATAGATATTGAAGCCTTTCATATCATGAGGAAAGCAGTATAAATCGTAGGACAAAAAAGAATTGGTCGTGAGGACAACAGCTTAGGTGAGGGAGTCTCAGTAGCAATGAATTTAAACTCCTGGACGAGGGGACAAGGTAGTAGGGGGGTACAAAAGTCGGACATGCGGTTGTCTGGTCACTAACGATAAGCAGGTCAAGAGGCCAAGATTGGGCACCCGCTCAGCACACCAAACAAGTATTATCTTCATTGTGAAAAAAAGGGGCACCAAACCCAACAATTTAGGCTTTGGATCCTGGTGATTGTAGCAACAACACGACCATCATCCTTAACAACCAATCAGCCACGGGTCTGACCTCGATACCATCCTGATGTTTGTCCTTTCCTTCCATGTGAACACCGTCGACCATGGTGGAGTTGAGCTGGGCGTCAAGACAGAAAATGTAGAACCATAGCAGAGGCCGGGATGTTTGTTATGCAAACAGATGAACGTGGTCAGAAAAGTGTGCGTTTAACAGCAAGACTCGTGGACAAGATTGCTAGAAGATAAAGTGGTTGGGATACAGGACCACGAGGAACCGGGCATTAAGTCCTACACTGAGACAACATGAAATTTGCTATTTTCTGAGAAACATGAGAACTTTATTCTCCTGTAATAACGTCGGGGGATCCAAGGTGAGTGTGTGGCGGACTCTTATTCTGTGAGCACACGAAGATATCGCCATCCACTTCGCTTGGATCCGGCCAGAGATGGTGCCGTGGCCAGTGGCGTGTGAAGCTACTGGAAGCGTACGTTCCATGCGTGACTGCCTTAACAACCACTAAATGGAGCACCCACTGTGCACACTACACAACTCCCGTATCATAGATCATCCACACACACACACACACACACACACACACTCACACACACACACACACACAACATACACACACACACACACACACACAGAAAAAAGACAGCAAATGAGTATGATCGTCGACAGGAGATGAAGGCAAAACGTGACGCTGCCCCGAGGAGTGAAAATGGAATCTTACTGGTAATTACGGTTTGGCAAACGACACCAGCGCTTGGCCAGGGTAGTCATTATGAATACTCCCACCTTTGTTATGGATCTATTTGCTTGTTTTAAAGATTATCATCTACATCATAGAACTGCACATAAAGATCTCGATAACATCTTGTACTGCCCAACAATTTTCTGCCCTTCCGTGTCCATACTTTTACCTCCACGTTCAGAGGCAAATGGGAGAGGAGGGAGGCAGGTGGAGGACTATAGCGCGTGCTCTGGTGAAAGAGGACGCAGGAAAACTTAGATAATGGATGACGAGGAACATGACTATAAGAGAGGAGAAAAATGGGCACACAGAAATGAGAGTGACGGAGGAGATGTTGAAAGGAGTGGGAAGGATGTTTGCTGTAGTGAGGAAAATGTCTCCTATGTGCTATGAAGTTAGAAAAAGCCAGAATATGTGTTCGCAGCCTAGGGACAAGCAGTAATGGTGACAGGTGTTATAGTAGTGGTGAAGGGTGCTGTAGATATGGTTAGGGGTACTGTAGTTATGATGAAAGGTACTGCAGTTATGGTGAAGGTGCTTTAGCTATGGTGAGGGTGCCGCCGTGCGCAAGGTCTGGGAGGTGATCGTGAGTGAGGCCTTGGTAATCATGGTGAGCGGTGTGAATAGTTATGATGAGAGGTCCGAGTAGCTATAGTGAGAAGCTACAATGAAAATTCTTGGTGATTATAAAAGGAAGTCTGAGTAGTTATGATGAGAGGTGAGGGACGGCTTAGGTCAGAGGTGAGGGTTCATGTGGTCATGGTGGGAGGCAAAGGTTACGGTGAAGAATAAGGAATCATGTAGCTATGAGAGGTAAGTGTCTGCTCATTTGTCAGAACACAAGGATGGTGATCAAGTGTTCGTGACGTGAGGGACATTATGTTGCATACATGTTGGGTGAGAGGTGATTAGAGGCAAGGGATGAAATAAACATGGAAGGATTTGTTTACCCACACGCCTCTCCTTCACCAAGTAATATTTGATCACAAATTCTTATGTTTTCTCATGACTGCCTCATCTCTACTCCCTTCCCCCTTCCCCCCGTCTCTCTCAGGATAATCAGCCATGACTCACATTCTCCGTGAGTGAACTTACGTGACCTTCCTGCTCGGGCCAACATCTTCAGCCGGCAGCTCATAGTTTAGTTTTGCATTTGTTGTCACTGTGATGAGGATATTTTCCATCATTATTCGTGTAACTCGATATCATATTATCGGCATGGGAATATATCTGATAGTCGTCACATAATCTACCTAAAATATCATTTGAATCATCGTATTTTGCCTGTGATTATCTTCTTGAATTTTGTTTGCTAGATGGTTCAGCGTACCGCTAATGGTAAGATTGTTTCTTTTTATCATTTGTGAAGTAGTTAAAGTATAGGGCCGTCAGTTGTGAGATAGTTAATGTATACGGCCGTCAGTAATGAGGTAGTTAACGTATAGGATCGTTAGTAAGAAGGTAGTTAACTTAGTAGTTGGTCTTTGCCAATTTAGTCAGGGGACCCCCATAATGGCCCTTATATTTGCTGATGTATCTTCCTTGTGTAGTCGCCACACAAGACGTGTTTAGAGTATTAAGATTTGATGAATTTAGTTACATAACAAAAGAACACGACATTCATCTGTGTTGGACAAAATAATATAACTACTTTCGATGATTATGTGATACCAGATCTCCCGCGTCCATACATCACTAGGAGCTTCTATATTACAACTAGACACACTACTGTTAAGTTGATAATAAAAATCTTTCTCACTTGACATAAACGTCATAGTGTTTCACCGAGAAGATTCAAATATCAAGTGAAATTTTTCATAATGCCAATTAACTTGAGCGTTGGTCTAGCAGAACACAGGTTCAAAAGTCCAAGAATTTTAGCATTTTGGTATGAAAGTTCAGGAAAATATGAAACTAGCCTCTTTGCTGGCAGCAAGCAGATGATGTGAAACTACCTCAGTGTATTGACTCCACACAAAACCGGTTCTTTTAAATGAAGATGATATATCCAAGTGCTTAGTTATTCGGATGAAAAAGAATATAGTCGTAGAAGATATGACTTGTCCACCAAAGTTTCTGATGACGGGAACAGCGTTAGCACCTCTATCCACAACACTGGAACATCACAGGCTTCACAGACCCTAGATAATGGAACAATTTTGCTGCCAAAGTTCTGTAAGATTAGAACAACTTGAGCACCAAATGTCTAGAGAACCGGACAAGCGCGAGCATCAGTGTTCCAAATGACTGGAACAGCTGAGACTCTAGAGCTCCTGCATACTAGAATAACAAGGGTTAGAAAATTTTTGAAGATTGAAAAAAGAGTAACCCAGCGGAGCAGGTTTTCCAGGGAATAGAAAACAAGAGGCGTCAGTTACTTTTCTGCATGAAAGAAAAATTATCCCATGTGGAGGTTAAGTCTCTCCCAAGGGGTCGAGTATAAACCATTAGTTGCAAAAGACCACCTTTATGAGAAGATGTAATCTGATACTGAGGGACATGTGTTTCGTTTTCTATGGTGTCATCATATCATTTCGTCAACATTTTTGATAAAGCAACAGAAATCTTCTTTTATATCATTAATGTTTAGGTGCATCATCTCCTGCGGCATGACACATAACAACCATACAGTGATGGGTACATCTGAAGTAACGAATGTGGACTAACGTGTACAGCAAGTATAGACTGGTGTTCTTAACCTCCACCTGCAGGTGGTGACACAACGAGCGAGAAGTCACCTTCGACGAGGTTGTATCGTCGCCAACAGATGGAAGGAATGACAGCGTCATCGAGGACCTTCTCGCTCAAGTGGAGCTCAGCGTTGAGTGAAACCTCACAGTAGTGGTCTTGAGATTATATAACTAACTACATAAGTGTCGCTTGTGATGGCCCTATGCGTGATTCTTAACCGAATTAGTTGAGAACATTTTCAAAACACAACCAAATAAGGTTTTTCCACAGGTTTTAAAGTGTTTGTAAACATGTTGCCACTAGCATTGGATGGCGCGTTGATGTTTGGGGATGATGACATAATGTCGAGTGATGAAAGGAGTTTAGGTATGGAGTGGAGCAAAGGTGAAGTGAAATATAATAGGGGTTAAATAGATTGATGAGAAATAGTGATGATATGGAGTTGGGTGTGATTCGGGCATATGAATGAAAGGAGTGGGCTAGTGTGTTGTGGTATGAAAAATGGTATACACTTAGCGTGAGGTGAAGAAAATTGGTTTGTGTTTATATCGTATGGACAGGAAAATGTAAAGATGAGTGGAAGCCCTAGAAGCTGTTGGTTTGCGACGGCGGTGTAAGGATTTGAGAGGTTCTATAGAGAAATAGACCCATTTGTAGTGTAGTTAGTGTCAGGTCGTGTTGTGTAATGAGGTGCTGAGTAAATGTGAGTGTGATGGTTAAGGTTAATACCACATCAAGGAATGTGGAACTAATAGCATAAAAGAGGTCCAGTTTTGGGCCGTGGATAGGTGTGTGTTGGGATAGAGGGTGGCAGGAGGGGTTTGCATGAATAGGAATGGAAGGTAAGTGTGGATGTATTGATGAAGTGAGGATGCATGTGGATGCGCGAATTATTGAGCAAAAGTAATTGGTTGAAGACCGTGGATGTACCAATGTATGAGTGTGAGGGAGATGATGAGTGTGTGAGAGAGAGATGATTGGTGAGTACAGAGGATGTGACGAGTGGGTAAGAAAAAGTGGCTGAAAATTTTGGGTAGTTTTGTTGGAGAGTGTGGATGTGCGTGGTGATGGTGGGGAGTGTTTGTGAGAAGGTTGAGTCTGATGGAAGCATGGAGATGGTGTTACGTAAAGTGAACAAAACAACAGCTCAATAACGATAGCTCTTCTGGGCACACGGTGCTATCTGGAGTGTTTCCCACACACAGAACTTGCTGACGAACTCTAGTTGAATTCAAGATACCCGCGTGGTGAGGAGCCCCCACCCACCCTGTTTTACACAAGGCCAAATACTAGACAGGATTACTGGCTCAAGGCCTAGTAACTCCTCATCATCACACATCTAGGGCCTGGTAACTCCCTATCACCACCACACACCGACAATGAGTGACGTCTCACCACACACACCTATATCTGATAAGTCCCTATCACCACACACCCAGATCTGGTAACTCCCAACCTGATACACTCATGACCTTGTAACTCCTCACTACCACACACCTTTGACCTGGTAACTCCCAGTTACTACATACCCATGATCAGGTAATTCCCCATCATGACACACCCAGAACCTGGTAACCCCAAGCCACCACACACTCAGGATCGGGTACGTGTTTAGTTTGTTGGTGAGCGCCCTGAGGCAACACGTTAAGCGCGTGGGAATGACTTGAGTGTGTCTGCTACTTGCTGGAATATGTCTGGATATTTGCATATGATTACCTACATATGTACAAAGCTTCATCTACATATTTAGATTGGCTAACAGATACGGATTTTGCCATGTTTTCTCACGTAGTCTCTTAAATCAACACACCAACATTATCTTTATAAGTAACTTCTATTTACATGATTACAGGTAAAGATCCAAGCATTAGGTAGACTTACGAAAGAGTTGTTTGCTTGATGCAAAAACACGACACGACTTCCTCAAGGTTACTACACTAGTCTGTCCAGCGCTTGGACGATACTCCATAACCGGTTTATGTCCTGTCCGCTCTCTCTCTCTCTCTCTCTCTCTCTCTCTCTCTCTCTCTCTCTCTCTCTCTCTCTCTCACACTCTCACACACACACACACGCACACACACGGAGAGAAGTTAAGCAACACTGGATCTGGTTAGTAAATGAATGGGTGACCGTCTAGTAACACCAGATGTTATGGTATATGAAGTGAACTCTATATGCTCGCCCGATTGATGGCCAAAAATGCCATCATTGGCCTCTCTCTCTCTCTCTCTCTCTCTCTCTCTCTCTCTCTCTCTCTCTCTCTCTCTCTCTCTCTCTCTCTCTCTCTCGGCAGTATCTCGTTGTTTGTATTTTTTCCAATCAGACTGCCTATGGCATCCATATTCTCAGACCTGGCCACTATTGCATGGTCAGTTCGCTCATTTTATGGCAACTGTTGCCGGGACGGCGTGCGTGCGTAGCCGTGTGTGTGTACTACGGTGTCGGGTGCCGGTCAGTCAAGGACCCACCTGGACGACCGGCTCCTGAAGGTCAGCCAGCGGGCGAGCAGGTATTCGTGTGAATCAAGAGATACAAGAAGACAAAGTGAAAAAGGAAGAATGAGAAGAAACTATCATTGTGAATCTATATGTGTTCCATCACTGATATAGGTATCAGTAGGTGAAGAGGATTGCAGAATGTTGTTGAAGACAAGAGATGAGCAAAGGGTGATAATGGCCTCATCCAACAAAAGCAAGCAAGTCCATTGATGAAAATGTCATGTAGGAGGGCCAGATGCAGAGCACACACACACACACACACACACACACACACACACACACACACACACATACACAAACACACACATACATACATACACACACACACACACACACACACACACACATACACACACACACACACACACACACACGCTACGCACTCCTCTTAATATGGGTTCGTCTGAGTGTGTCATGGCCTCGTTGGTATGGGGACGAGTCCCCCATTCACTGCATTATTCACCGCACACAGTGGATCTGTGATCTTCATATGGTCATGATCTCCAGTTGACGGAGCCAAAAGATCAACCAACTAGACCATTGGGGATTGGTGGTGTTGATGGGAGAGAGAGAGAGAGAGAGAGAGAGAGAGAGAGAGAGAGAGAGAGAGAGAGAGAGA
Organism: Panulirus ornatus; assembly: GCF_036320965.1. Taxonomy (NCBI): domain Eukaryota; kingdom Metazoa; phylum Arthropoda; class Malacostraca; order Decapoda; family Palinuridae; genus Panulirus; species Panulirus ornatus. Next base: position 934,206 of record NC_092239.1, read on the forward strand.
GAGAGAGAGAGAGAGAGAGAGAGAGAGAGAGAGAGAGAGAGAGAGAGAGAGAGAGAGAGAGAGAGAGTCAGACAGACAGATAGACAGACAGACAGACGGACAGACCAACAGGGTACAGACAGATCACCGCACAATAGACCTTCCCGACACAGCAGACCCTTTCCACACAAGACCCTGACCACACAACATATCCTCACCATAGAACATTCCCCCACCATACACAACAGATTTTCATCAAACTGCAAACCTTCACCACACAACAGACCTTCACCGTAAAAAAGACCCTTACTACACAACATATCATCACCAAACAACAGGCCTTCAGCACAAACATACTATCACCACATAACAAAACCTCATCACACAACAGACCCTCAACAGGCAACAAACTCTCACAACACAAGAGACCCTTACCACACAACAGACCTTCAAGACACAATACATCCTCACTAAACGACAGACCTTCACGACACAACAGACCCTCACGACACAACAGACCCTCACGACAAAATAGACCCTCACTACACAACAGTTCCTCACTACACAAAAGACTCTTACCACACCTCGATGTTCTCATAACTGGATGGAATGCCACAACCTGTGATCCTCTTGGTCTCCCTTGCAAGTGAAAGAGAGAGAGAGAGAGAGAGAGAGAGAGAGAGAGAGAGAGAGAGAGAGAGAGAGAGAGAGAGAGAGAGAGAGAGAGAGAGAGAGAGAGAGACTGATTGTAGGGAAGAGAAGTTTTTGCTGACTTGAAGAGAAAGATTTATATTCACATGACTTTGAGAATCTCTTGCAAACACGGCTTGGAAGAAAATATTCTTGCAATCATGACCTTAAGAGAGAATCTCTTGTACATATAACTAGGAGAGAGATATCACTACCGCAGGTACTGTGGCAATAGGTAGAGACACACCTCTTTAACCCATACGGTGGAAGTCTGAGCCGACAACACCCATATGAGGGGTCCATCAGTGTCGTGGACCACCGCAGGGCTGCCCTTCCCATTACGATTAAAGCTTGATAACATGACCTGCTAATAATATCCTGAGGACTTTATCTTGTAGCATAATTGTTTTCTGGGAGCGGTTAGGGAGCTGGGATGTAGGAGGCTGGCCGGCTGGAGGTAGCAGGCTAGGTAACCTCGCTGACGGCCGGAGGCGTCGCTATTAACATATCTCGTCTGAGGACGAATTTTTCTGTATGACATGATGGCTTATCGGAAGATCAGACGTTGATGATGTAGGACGCACGATCTGTGTATATATGAAAACATCGTGAACAATAAGAAAACGAACAGAAGTTTAAGGCTGGAAGCATAGGATAATCTCCAAAGCACGACATCTATAAATGCTAATACTTTAATCGTTCAAGATAAGCAACAGAAAGAGATATTTACGCGCTCCGAATAATCTCGGTTATATAAGACGTCTAGAAAGATCTGAACAGAATTCACGTTTAAAAGCCAAACAAATCATTTATACGAAGAAATAAAAGACACGCGCTAAGTACAAACGAAAAGTACTACGTACCAGTCGGACATACTCAGGCTGTATACATGTCCAACATCAAATGCGACTTTGTGAAATATGTTGGGTAAGCCACTGTGTCACATGATTGCTGTGTGGCCGTTGGCAACTCCAGGATTGGTCGTTATGATTGTTTCCCTCCCTATCCGTTAGGCTTTACTGGAACTCTTTATTTTGTTATCTCTTTTCTAATAGGTCGGACCTGCACCTTTTGAAAAGTTAGATATTCCATCTTCTCCAAAACGCTTCCTTTATTATTCCTATCCTTTCACTTCTTTGATTCACAGAGCCTTTTCTATGTTTCATTTAAGTCCTTACTTCGATGAGGACATATCCATGATCGGAGCACTCGACATAAACAAGTCTACGTCCACTTTATAAACACTGACATTGATGATGACAAACTTCCAGAGTTTACTCCACTACCAGTAAGGGTAACGAATAAGTTTAACAGGCATTAGGGAAAACACAACATCCCAGAAACTACAATTTGAAAAGACTTTAACAAGTACGTTGTTAACGCTGAGAGTGAACATAAATAACGCAGTCATGTTCTGTGACTACGTTATATGATGGAGGGTTCCACTTGTTAATTTCTAAATCATGTTGGTGGAGACAGGATACTCAAGCAGAAGTCTATAAAAGGATATATAAAGGCTCAAATGTAATGAAAGCGAGTCATACATTTTGAGGGAAAGTGGCTCAACTTCAAGATTACCGTTATATTTCGAATCCATGTTTAGGGATAACATTGCTATGCAGCCATCTCTTGCATGCACCGTGACCATAAAACCTTGCACAGTGTGTGCTGTGGTGCTGTAGCTACAGTACTTACATATCTCTAACAAGTACGATGACGATGCTATCATCCCTAACTTAGGATGCTACCAAGGAGTCTTTCTTAGTGTGTGCTGTGCTTCCTCACATTGGTTGCATAATAATTCGTAGTCATATGGTGTGGTCATCTACTCGTCATGCAACCACGCAATCATGTACTCTTGCTATGCAGTAGTCATCTTCAACATATACTTCTGTAAGGCAGTTATGTCCAATGTGTGCTCTTGTCATGTAGTCATATTCATCATTTACTCTTGTCATGCAATCATCCACGGAGAGTCTTGTTTGCTGTTGTCATGCAGTCACCCACAACATACACTGTTGTCATTCAGTCATCCCCTGTATGTACTCTTGTCATGCAGTCTTCCCCTTGGCACATACTGTAGCCTTGTACATCCCTAATACGTACTCTGGTCATGCAGCTGAGGTTTTTGGCTAGTCAATTATCTTGAAGTAGAACGTGAATAATGACAAAATTATGATGTAGCTGCCAGGCAGGTGGGTTCAACAAGGTGGTGGCTCCAGACGCGAGCCTAGCACGCTATTGGCTGAGAGATGATCAGGTGCCCTGGGTAGAGGTGGTCTAAATCTCGCTCTGATTGGTCACCGGGAAAGACCACTGCGTTCTGATTGGCGGAGCGCACGTGTCACCAAGGTCAAGTGTGGCGAGCAGCCGCTGCATGATCTTTTTTTCTGATATTTTTTCCATCGTATTCCTGAGCTGTAGCGGCCGAAGGGTAAGGTAACTGGCCCGTGGCTAAATATGGCCGGAGCTTCACTTGTGCTCACTCAATATTATCATTTCTGTAGTTGAGAACTGTCAACTTATTCACGGGAAATCTCGACGTGTCTGTGATGAATAGATACCTGTACGTAAAACTTTAGGTAGGTCCAGGATATATATATATATATATATATATATATATATATATATATATATATATATATATATATATGTATACGTGTGTGTGTGTGTGTGTGTGTGTGTGTGTGTGTGTGTGCGTGTGTGTGTGTGTGTGTCTGTGTGTGTGCGTGTGTGTCTGTGTGTGTGTCTGTGTGTGTGTGTGTCTGTGTGTGTGTGTGTGTGTGTGTGTGTGTGTGTGTGTGTGTGTGTGAGCCGCTCGCCCATGGATAAAGGGACTCAGAGAACTATCGTCCTCATTTTTTCCAGTGATTTGGTAACGTCGACGTTGCTTCAGTTGAGCAACATAGATATTCCGCTATTGGCTCTGGAGAGCCTTATCTTGGTCTCAAATATACCACAACTACAGTTACTTTGTTGTTCTGTTGTCTCCGCCTTGATGACACAGAGGTCGTAAAGCAACCCACTGTCTGTCTGTCTGTCTGTTCGCTACAACACAACAGTCATTTCCCCGCTTTTGCTGGATTATAACAAGACGTGTCATCATTATATTCACTGGTGCATGATGCCTCAGAAGCAGAAGCGTCTTCTTATTAACAAAGTGGCACCGAATTTTGTGATGCATTGTCGCCCTACACCAACACAAGCCTTCCTGAGCCACACCGCAAGTGAAGGCCGCCGGGTAGGAGGACTTGTGCTTGCAGTTCTGCTCCCTCCCTCAGCCCGGCAGCCCCTTGGGATCACTGGTACTTTTTTGAATTTCTAAAATCAGATGATGAATGATAACAATGTAATTCGTGAAAGATATGAAACAATATTGTATAATAAATCTTTATGTTCGGCTGCAAAGTTAATGTGGGGCTGAATCGAAATATATCACTTATTCAAGTTTTCTTCTGTATCTCGTCTGTTTCATAACATTTTAAGAGCAATTTGAGAATCCATTTTCTGCTTAAACTGGACTTTGATGCAGGTTCCACGTGCTCCCCTGATAGCTATCAAACGTGATGGACTTATGCAATCATATATATATATATATATATATATATATATATATATATATATATATATATATATATATATATATATATATATATATATGTGTAAATCTGCTTAACACGATGAATAAATCTTAATGTATGAGGACAGAACACGGTGGATCCACACAGCCGTGGGTGAGTGCAGACGAACTCCTGGATGTTGACGAAAACTTTTATTTTATTTGAATCGAAGCGCCGACTTACCTGACCTCTGAGGTCAAATCTGGTTTTTCTACTGCAAGATGAATTTTCTGTCTTGAAATTGATTTAAACAATAAGAAAATCTATTTCTCCTAATGAAAATATTTGAAATTATTCAGAGAACAACGATGTATCAACAGAGCGATGTATCAACACTAGCTTTCTTATATATCCTAGACTACCTGAGAATACAGCATCTCCAGCAAACGTCTACTCTCCTTAGTTCAGTCTTTTTCTGAGTTTTGATTTTCTTATTGGATTTTAGGAGTTCTCATATTGGTATGGGTGCCTTGAGGCGGCTATGGACTTATGTACGGTACACTGAAAAACAAGAGACTCGAGAGAATACTGAGACTGGTGGAAACCAGAGTTTCGTGAACCATCGCTCGAGCGGGATCATCCACATATACTAACTGTTTTCTTTTTCTTCTTCATCCCTTAACACCTGCTCCCCATTTTTTCCTCCTATCATCTGTTGAAGCCTTACCTTCAGGACGTGTGTGGCAGGCTCCACAGCCTCGGTTCCCTTCACGTCACATTCATCACCGTTTTCTCGAAACAAGACATATAAACAAGGAGTTGAAGTCCCTACTGCTTTGTTTTTGCAGCTTATTATTGCATCACTGTCTGGGATTTCCTCTTTCTGTGTGAGGTTTGTTTGCAGTTCTTGCTCCCTTGAAAAGCTGTTGGGGCTCCACACCGATGCAACACACCCGACTCATGGTTTACGCCACTGGTAATGCTGCTAGGATCCCACAGCGGTATAGGAGCCTTGCTGGGTATTTTGGGGTTCACATCATCGTGGATCCACTGCTTAGGATCCAGGTTGTGTACCGCCTTCCTGTGCAACAGTTGGTCGCGCTACATCAGTTCTCATCTGCATATCGATGGTGATTCTCACTGAGACGTTCGTGGGTGAGAGATGTCCTGATGGTGGGTACGTGATGTTGATATTATCACTGGACTTCTTTGCATCTAGTTGTGACGGTCTTGTTTTGGTTCCCACTGAAGGTTGTAGCTTTGCCTGACTCTCTAGCATGTACGAGTGTTGTTACTCCTTATCGAAGGTAAAGAAGCTTTGTTTCGATTTTGTGTGTCTGTGTGTGTGTGTGAGAGAGAGAGAGAGAGAGAGAGAGAGAGAGAGAGAGAGAGAGAGAGAGAGAGAGAGAGAGAGAGAGCGCTTCTTGTGAATGTTTCAATAAGGTGGCCTTCGTCGTACGCCTGCCAGTGCTGCTCAGCCGTCATACCGCCACCTGCCGGCAGGTGTTTGCTGCCGCTGTTTCCAAGCCGTCGTACAGTATTTTAACTTCAAAAGGGCCGCACATTTCGAAACAGCATTTTCATCTTTATTTTTTCAGGCCTAACTGTTTAGGTTTGTTTTTATATATCATTGCGTGGTTTGACTGTGGGGCCTGGTGGAAACCAGACCGAAAGCTTTGGTCTCTGTGTGAAAGGGTCTAGTTTTCTGGATTAGCATAAGTGGTCTGACTACTTCTAAGCTATGCTTTGCACACTTTACCGAGGCTAGTCGCTACACTAATGATTAGGCAAAATTTCATTAAATCTTTGGTGAATTGCCTCTTGCATCACAGTTAGCTACATGACTTACACTCCGACAAACTTTCTAAATTTTTTGTGCTAAGTTGTAGATGGAAATAATATGTTTTGTATGTGCAGCTTAATTTCACACTAGCTGTAAAGTGGATTTACTTATTCACGATTGACATTAGATATAGATTTATATAACAGTCGAAAATTATCATCACGAGCGCTGCAAGAGTTCCTGCTAAGTCAGGACTTTGTCAAATTCTTACCTTCATTTCAACAACAAAGTTCGAAATGAAAATAAATTTTTGATTCTGTAGGTTAGTGAAGAGGACGCCCCACCCTGCCTGTCCCCAGATCACCACACACCTGCCAGGGCGGCGACGCTGTACCACACTCCTCCCAGACTCGTGCTTTTTATCCCGACTGATCTGTGGATGCAGTAAAGTACTCCCCTGGCAATTCCTCCCGCAGAGATTAATGTATCCTCCAGAATATCTTCGTGGAATCTTTAAGGCGGCAACCATGAAGAATGTGGTTGATGGGGATGGAGGAAAACGTGGGTTAGGAACGCTTGCAGGAGGAGAATGGAATGTGAGGAAACGTTGAGGGAGGGAGCCGCTGTATGAGCAAGAAAGAAATGAATGAGGAAGATGCTTGAGAGGAGGACAGTTATGAGGGTGATAGTGCAACACTCGTTAGGAAGCAACTACTGCATATGAGAGGACATGAATGATCTTAAAGCTGTTAGACACCAATATGCTACTCTTACTAATGACATGACAGACGCTGGGAGAAATATCAAGATGGAGTGGATCATGACACACACACACACACACACACACACATACACACACACACACACACACACACACACACACACACACACACACACACACACACACACACACACACACACACACACACACACACACACACACACACACACCAAGAAACATAAAGGTAAGCACTCATGATATACTCAATAAATCCTATGATTAGTCACAGTAGACCGAGAGACAGAAAGACAGATGCGTCACCTCTGGCATTACCTTCCTGAAACTCCTGTTAGTGTGGGAGGACCATGTCCCAGACAAGACAAGAGAGAGATCTCTAGTATCACCTTCCTCGGTGCAGCTCTGACAGTGATGATGTTATCTGTCCTTATAACTGTCAAGGTTGTCTGTCACTGTCAAGGATGGCAGCTCTCTCTCTCTCTCTCTCTCTCTCTCTCTCTCTCTCTCTCTCTCTCTCTCTCTCTCTCTCTCTCTCTCTCTCTCTCTCTCTCTCTCTCTCTCTCTCAGGGAGTCATAAGTCATAAAACAATAAATAAGGAGTGATGGGATGTATGGATAAGCATAAGAACAGCACCAGACATTCCTTGACAAAATTTGTTCATTATAATCACAGGTCCTCACGGCTGACCAGTTACATATGATTCACAGATCTTCACGGCTGATCAAGCGCACATGATTCACAGGTCCTCACGGCTGGTCACTTGCGATCCACAGGTTACCACAGCCGCGCTTCGCAGAGGAATATGTTAACGAGGAGCCTTCATCACCTCAATATCGCACGGATCCCTGACTCAGCAAACGACCTTTATACTGCTGGTCACATGAACAACAACTTTACAACACATGTATGGAAATTGAATTTTTCTGTTGGTTACTTTATGGTAGTCATTATTTTCCATCAGTTTGTAATTTCTGGCAGAACACAAGAGATCATGTGTGTCTAGGATGCATAAAATTTTATTCTCTGAGATACGAAAAGACGTGATGGATACCCATTCTTCCTTCGTCATGAACATCCTCCATAACCTCCATGTTTAGTCTAATCCCGTTTACTCTTTCTGTTTACCTTTTTTTTCCTTTGTCACGGCGAGACAGAGACCAGCGATCACTTGTGGTTGTCGTCGCCCGTCCATGACACTTCTGTTCATGGGAACGTGATTGTGCATACTCAGGCACACGAATCAGATGTGATCATCTAGTAGCATACCGGCATTTGTAACGTCTTCTTGCACAACAACTAGACGCATCTTCAGGAAGCTCCCGTCAGGAACTCTCGGTAAAGCTCCCTCCTTTGAGCTAAACCTTGGTGCACGAATCTGCTTCTTAAGTCCCTCGCAGATTTCTTCATAGCATGAGAATTACTACTACTGGCATACTACAACTGCTGAAGGTCCCTCGTGTGCATACAGAAGCCGGGTCCCTTCCTCCCTTATCCACCACATGCTACAAAAAGGGCCATAAAATTACATCTCCGGAAAGCAGGGGCTCTGCTAAGTCCTGGCCTCACACACAGACCTCTTATTATGCCATGAAACGACTGGTAATTAACGATAATGACACACCTAATTTATCTCAGTCGCTAAAGCAAGAAGCTATTATTCCTAAGTATCCGTGAGAGTTTATGGAGTAGCTAATGATGCCAAAGTTTGTGTGTATTTGCTGAAATTAATTGCCTTTGGATTTTGAGGAAAAAAAAAGGATTAATGATGTGGGATGAATCCAACTCCATCTGAGGGTTAGTCACTTAGTTTCTTTTGCATGGAGACATGACAGTACGGTAAATAACCTCTTGAGCATGATAGGAGGATTCATGGATGTGATGACCTGGTCTTTGTCCTGACCCAAATCAAAGGTCATGCGAGCATTGCCAAGGGTCATACCCTTGTGCAAAAAGGTTGAACAATCTTTCTCATAGCAACAGTAACTACAATAAACAGGATCAGAACATGTATGTAATTACTGCTTTCTTTTTTAAGAAATCGTACCTCACCTCAGGTCATTAAAGACAATTTTTCTTCTCTTCTAAGAATCATATCGTTCATACGACGGCTGTAATCATTCAAGTATTTTTTGCAAGTGATTCATGGCAGCTTGTCTGCGTGAACACGGCTTTCAGCCAGTTTTATCTATCACCTGGAGATGAGATGTTTGTCGATATCACTATTCTATTATTATCCAACTTCTTGCAGGTGATGGACCGAGATGAAAATGTCCTAGGCAATTTTACTGGTCTTGATACTCTAATACAAAGAGCTATTTCCTAGAACAACAGCATCCAACAAAACATTTATCGAGGGTAAAGCACCAAAACATTGGAAACTGAGTAAATGTCACCTCTGTATATAGAAAAGAGTACATAGTAAAAGTGCTTTAAACAAGAAATGTCAATTCTTCCTCTGCTCCTGACACTAAGACGTTAGGGTAGAAAACAACGAACAGGAATCGAGGATGAAAGAATATTTTTATTTCAGTGTGGTGGGGGGAGGTGTGATTATGTACCTAGTTGTAGTTACCTATTCTTACCGGACGAAGAGGGAGTTTTACACTCGTGGAGCCCAATCTCTTGAACATTTTGTACGATCGAACAACCTTTTGAATTTTTGTATGCTGTCCTCATTTACCAGATCCGCTTTCAGTTTATTCCATTCATCCACCAATCTTATACTAGAGAACTACTTCTTTACATCTTTGTTAACAAGTTTATTACATAATTTCTGGCTATTTCCTCTGGTTGTCCAATACCTACATCTAGCGAAGAACTGTTCACTGTCGACAGCACTGAGAATTAAAGATTATGATCAGGTTACCAATCACTCTCTTCCCTTCCAAGCTGGGCAGATTTAAGGCTTCTAGCTTTTCCCCGTAATAAAATCATGTAGTCACTGATTACCACGAGAAGGAGGTGTTTCCATCCCTCGATCATACACTGTACACTTGGACGTGAGAGACTCACCTGTGTCTTTATGTGCGTCACCTTAACGCTTGGCAGCTGGTGATATACTTCATGGTATAATTACACCTGATCAGACGTGCACTCAACCAACTGCGTAATTACACGTCATAAACTAACATGATGACATCAGTGGGTGTGGCTGACGTGATTATCAGTGTCCAGAGAAGGTTCAGCTTCGCCACTCAACCATATTGATGTACGACAAAACATATCTTCCCCCCTCTTCTACTTGCCATCTAAACCATCATCTTGCCGTAATAGTAAAGCCTAGGGCCACATTAGAGTGGTGGCCTACTGGATATGTTATGACTACAATGAACCAAATTCAATAAACCATGAGCAGTAATTTTGACACGATGTAAATTAGTATTATTTTAGGCGTCGTCCAATCAGTACTCTCCAGCCGGATAATGCGAGGGAGCATCTCTTCTACCGGCGCCGCACGACTAGTAATTTTCTTGCGCTCCCACACTTGCTGCCTTCTCTATATGTAATTCTCCGCCGCAGGTATAATTCTCACGGTTTGGCATTTTCTGGTCGCCTGGGAAGATTTCCTTGTGGGTCTACATTCATGAGTGTATGAGCTTGTACTTCTGTGTCTATACACGCGCGTAGGACTTGGTCAAAGTGCCCAGGTAGGTGACGTGCAATATATATATTGCACATACATTTGTATATGGGTGGGTTGGGCCTTTCTTTCGCCTGTTTCCTTGCCCTACCTCGCTAACGCGGGAGACAGCGACAAAGGAGCAATAAACAGCTAATTCTCAAGCAAAGACCGAACTACAGGAAGCAAAGCTGGTGTCTAGAAGTGTGATCTACTAATTAGAATGTTCTAATTTTTCGATTGTCAAATGATCGATGCAAAAAAATATATCCTATACGCAGGTGACATTAGATGGAAAGAAGAGTTTTTATTGACCAGGAGAAAGTTTCACATCTACTGCTGATGCCAGTGATTAAGGCTAGGACAGCAAACCTGCTTATCATATCCCAAGTTATATTTTACTAACGAACGCCAGACCTGAAAGGAGAGAGTTTCCCGCGCTACCAACTCCCTAGCGCTTGAGAAACGGTCAGCCACATCGATCATCAACTTCCCCAGTGTTGCACTGATGATCAATCAAATCTTCAGTAAGGCTAGAAAACCAGTATGTCTTTTCACAAAATCTCCCACTGAATTATTAAACTGGGGCAGCAAGGCAGTGTGGTTTGTGGCCAACGCCTCCGCTGAAAATAATCGTCTGGTCGGCTCGCATCATCAGCGCCTTCATTGCTCTTACTGGTTCAGGCAGCAAGCCGGTCCTCGTGTCATTGTCCAGGCCTCTAATCCAGCATGTGGAGACCTTGGCGCTGATCATTTGATTAACCATAAAAACAAGTTCTGGATGAGAGATATTTTAGGATTCCAACCATGTGCCTCAAAATGTTTTGTCGAAAGAGACGATAATCCAGCACGAGTCCCACTGTTGTCTTTACGAATTCTTTGTCTCTTTACTTCAAAAGATTCTCCTTTGAGAATATGTGACAGTATAAGATTAGAATCAGTTTAGCTCATGCCTGAAGAAAGATTGTTGTCTTTCAATAGCGGACACTCATACAGAAAACAAGAGAAGTCTTGCTACGCAAAATGAACAATGTTCTTAAAGGTCGATGAAAGAATTTGAAATTAATCCACTTCCCCGGTCAGGCGCGTGGACGTTGCAGGCTCAGCCAATCAGCGACAACGAAGGCGCGCGCCAGCCCTTCACGTCACTATACACAGAGACCCAATAGTGGCTCAGGTTCTTGGGCACATGGCTACTGTTCCTTGGTTGTTCCAAGGTTGACGGGCTGGCGGGTCCTGTACACCTGAGCTGCAGCTCGAGCACCTGAACACGTCAACATAATGGATCGTGTTCCTCCAAAGTGGTCAGATTGACAGGGTTCCCAAATGTAAAGCAAGGAGACCAGCAACAAAATCATTGGCTCAAATAAGATGATTTTGAGTGGTGAACACAGTGAAGAAATGTATGATTACTCCAATGTGACAAAATAACAGCAGTTTTCTCAGTGACTTGCTTATCTAAAACTGGTTCATGTACGCCGAACATTAACATGATAAACACGTTCTTCGTGAGGGTCCGAGACAGACTTGAAGGGAGACTTGAATTATTTATTCTCTCTCTCTCTCTCTCTCTCTCTCTCTCTCTCTCTCTCTCTCTCTCTCTCTCTCTCTCTCTCACACACACACACACACACACACACACACATTTGTATGTATCTTTCTATATAAGACTTGCAAAAAATCACACACACACACACACACATAATCATCATCGATGTCATGTTCAGTGAGGAGTTTGTCATTAACATCAAAGACTAATTTCCATGTTCGCTTGAGAGCAGGATTTCTTCCTCTAATATGTGATAGTGAAAGGATATGAAAGTTTTACAGCTAGTCAGGGTGCCATCCACCAAGATTTGTAAGCTTCTGACTCATTAATCACTGATTTCCCCCCAAAATTTAGGTACTGAGTTTCTCATTGGCTACTTGAAGTGTAGGAAACAATGAAATTTATCTGAACTGTCTTAGGAACCTAGTGAAGCACAATGAAACTGAACCCTCCACTTGTTTCCGTTTGAGCTGCTCTCTGCCAATCCCCATATCGGTGGCACAGCGTCAGGCAAGATTAGGAGTAAACATCGTTTATCTGATGGAAGATGAAACAGTAAACATCCTCGTTCATCTGAAGGCGATACAGAATGGGAGACCATAAATGAAATGGAAGGATAGAATGAAGGGTGCTTTAGGGTATCAGGACCTGAACATTTTGGATGACGAGAGGCATCCGTGGAATAGAACAAGCTGGATCGTTGTGGTATTTAGAGGTTGTTAAGACAAAGCTTCTTGCATGGCTGTGGATGTTAGGATCTGGTTTATGTGTGTTATCATGATAGCTAGAGAATGGATATGTAGATAAGGCCATTGCTCGTCTGTTCCTGAGACTTCCTCGTTAAAGCGGAAAAAGCAATTAGCTATCTATCTGTACTGACCCAGGGCATATGAAACGGCCGGGGAAAAATATGGAAAGGTCTGCAAGGCCCGGTTGTGGATAGCAGGCTATTTGTGGCTTCGTTGCGTTACACATGACAGCTACAGAATGGATATGAGCAAGTGCGGCCTTTTCTTCGTATATTCCTTGTGCTACCTCGATAGCGTAGAATACGGCGAATATGTATGACGGAAAGAAAGAAAAAATTATATAATTGAATGATAAGTTTATGATACGCTCGTTGTCTGTCCTGGACAATCACGTGTTTACTAAAGGGCGTCCTAACTACGTCTCTTCGTTGTATATCAGCTGACCTATATTTGTTTCTTGTATCTCCCCTGATGATGTGATTATTATACGAAAATGCACTTGGGAACTTATCGTGTTTCATTTTCCCCGTGGACTCATAGGAATATATATATATATATATATATATATATATATATATATATATATATATATATATATATATATATATATGTATATATATATATATATATATATATATATATATATATATATATATATATATATATATATATGTACATATATATATATATATATATATATATATATATATATATATATATATATATATATATATATATATATATATATATATCACCATAGCAGCAAAGTTAAATCGTTGTCTCCAATAGATTGTCTAATATGGTTAAATCCGTTAACTGTCATCCAGTTATTGGATAGTAACTGACTACATTATCTTCTGTTTACAACCGCAGGCCAACAGCGTGAGGTATTATAAATGAGGATCCTAGCCATACCTTCCATCCCCCTAAGGAATATTGAGACATGTAGCTCCCAGTCTTGCATACTAAGAGGTCTTCCACCTTCCCATTTAATTAAGCTCATTAATAGCCTAATGAACCTTAAGCATTTCCTCCTTTAAGATTCGTTTTGTATCTCATGCCACATACAACACTTCAGACTCTGACCTCATCACTGTACTACCTTCTTCAGAGAAGTGCTGCCCTTTGGTCCCCGTTGGACCTACTGAAACAGTCTCTGGTTCTAAACATATCATCTCATTGTTCTGGCCTCCCATATACAGCAAGCCCATAAATGCTGTCTTCGTTGAGCCACCGTCTACAGTATCAAGCATCATCCAACCCCAACCTTAAAGGAAACATCTGATCACAAGTAATCTTTCCCCGTATTTTTCTTCACCCTGTAATGCCTTCCTTCCTTACTCACTTACTTTCTCCCTTCCTTGCTTACTTACTTCCTTCATTTCTTCCTTCCTCCTTTCCTTCCTTCCATCACAACACTTATACCATATTTCCCCATTCCTCTTTACCTCTCTCTCTCTCTCTCTCTCTCTCTCTCTCTCTCTCTCTCTCTCTCTCTCTCTCTCTCTCTCTCTCTCTCTCTCTCTCTCTCTCTCTCTCTCTCTCTCTCTCTCTCTCTCTCTCTCTCTCTCATCAGTTTTCTCATTTATGTCATTCAATATCTCTCTGTCCATCTCTCATCTCGTCTACCTACTAAACTCACTACTTAACACCTTTTTGACACATTTCATGATCGTGACTGTGCTTCGACCTTTCTCACACAAAGATTCCTCATTCGGCACTCCATCACAACTTCCCTCATTCAGCACTCCATCACAACCTCCCTCATTCAGCACTCTATCACAACCTCCCTCATTCAGCACTCCATCACAACCTCCCTCATTCAGCACTCCATCACAACCTCCCTCATCAGTTGTGCTCCGCCTCCTTGTCTACTCGCTGGGCCCTATAATCATAGGGATGATCATTTTCTTATTCTTTGTTAACAGATTTACTTAATACATGAGATAATACTATATAAGATATTTTTTCTGACTTACCTAAAGAGAAGATTTTCCTAGTTATATTTGGCTTTGAATTAGAATGAGGTTACTTTACTTAGTAGCGGTGTTAAGAGAATATCAGAGGATTCTGCCTTCAATGTCCTCGACCTACTTGATTTGTTCTAGCCTACATTTTAGTCAGTTTTAACCTTTCCATCTATGATCGTCCTTTACCTCCCGTCTCCATGAGACCCTGCTCGGTACCTCCTCAAACCCAGTAACCTCAGGACTTAAGCCCCGTGACGGCACCTACACTTTAGCTAAAACAAAAACTGGGCTACCGAGTCTTCCACTCAATCATAGTAATGATGGGCTGTGTAACACTGAGTTATGAGACCTGGGAGTTGTCGGCGGCGTTATGAACAGGATAAGACCCATGGTGTTCGTGGTGTATCAGGCTGCTGGCACTGTAATCAGGGCAAGACCTGAGGTGTTGTTAGTGTACCTAGCCGCTGGCACTGTGACCAGGACAAGACCCAAGGTGTTGGTGCGTAATTGGCTAGAGCTTCGTGTGCCCAAGTCATCATCGAGAGAACATCGAACCGATTGAAGGTCTACAGGAGGACTAGGGTCCTATTTCCCATGTATTTATTGGTTATTCTTTCATTGATTTTATGTTTACCTGATATGGACATATATATATATATATATATATATATATATATATATATATATATATATATATATATATATATATATATATATATATATATATATATATATATATATATACTATGCCTAATGCATGAATCAGTTCTGTTAGTATGTTGGTTTCTATAGTGAGAAGAGTCTATCAAAGACCAAATTCTATGAAGGCCAGTACAGGAACACCTATGAGGAGAAAACGCCAATAAGTGGTTTCCTCTGCTAGGAAGGCTCTCCCCAGTAATGAGTTCCACTGTGAACAATAAATGATCTCATTTGGCGGGAGGACTGTATCAGAGAAAGAATTTTATTCAAGTTATGTTTGTGGGCTTTCCTATGGTTGTTGTGGCAACATTTACTAAGCTGACGGCCTCACTGTTGTCTGACAACAGTATTATTTGTCGTTGTCTCTAGTTTCATAGCCTGCGTAGGATCCCAAGCTATATCCAACCGTGAAGTAGGATGTATAATGCATGTCTGTAAGTGGTAACAGCAAAAAAATTTAAATCACAATGAAGATGGTGGAAGCAGAAGAAAACCTGAAGGCACACTGAAGATGATGGTTGCTGCTTGAAACAGGCGCCACAAAATGCCTTGATCTATAGTTCTAAATTACCGACGACTCTCGAACTCATTCCAGCGAACATGATGCACACGGAACAGCTTTTTCGATCTCAATATTTGAGTCAAATTTTTTCCTCATGAAGACACTTGCCAACCCTACCATCATCTTATTACGTCATTAGTGTTAATAACTTTAGACCACTGGAGCTGTATCGGGTAGGACTTGTGACCGGTGCAGCCCAGCGGTCTCCTCAGTGATGCCAAGGAATTTTTGGTACTGGAGCATCATCCATCTTCTTTGTTGCATTTAGAGCATAAGATTCTTTCAGTAATTCTTCCGTTGAAATCCCTGCAACAGCCACTAGGACAGGGATAGAGTTCTTCGTGTATGGTGAAACATTGTCTTCAGGTTTGTTGCGAAAGAAAATGTTCCGGACTCAAGCCTCGACTGCGGTAAGGATGCCTTTTTTCTCTTGGATTCAAATTCTTATGGAAAAGCTTTCTATCAAACAAATTGCATTGCAACGATGTATTATTCTTTTGAAATCATAAGCTGAAATGTACAACCGAAATCAGGACAAAAAACAAGAATAGAGATTACGGTGTCTTTGGAACAGTTTATTATCAATTGATAATTGACAGCTTCAGATCTTGCTGTGAAGAATTGAAACAATTTTTCATTAACAGTAGTAAATCATGAAGCTGGTAATTATCTTTGAGACCAACGTTCACGCCGACCAATTTCTTTCCCAGGCAAGCATTCAGTTTTCCTTAAGAGGATACACTATCACGCTCGAAATCAATAAGGAACAAAGGATTGAGTCAGTATAGTGAAAGACCCCGATGACCTTAGGAATTCTGAGTTTAAGTTAGGTGAGATCTTTGTACTGCTGAGATCAATGAAACAGTAAAGAAAATAGTATAACGTATTTCGAAATTAATTTCATCATGAGTCTTTATCGAAAGGATCTATGATGAGGCTAATCACGACAGTTAATTAACGGGTTTTGAATTCATTACACCATAGGAACAAACCCATCATCTCGCCAGCCGAATTAACCTGGTCATAATTACAAGGACGCGGACAACGAAGGAGGCCACAACGAAGGAGGCCACAACGAGATCAAAAGCCATTATCAAACGGCAGATATGTGTCTGTTGGTGAAATTTTCTTTTGCTAAATACATGATCGACAACGGATGTTTGTGCTGGTGAGAAACTTGGCAAATGCACAATAACCAATAGACTTGTGTCCTTTGGCGATAATATCGTTTGTTAGATGATGATAAATGAATCCAGTTATACATAGAGACATTTGGATGTGTGAATATGTAAATGTGTAATATCTCTATGGATGTTGATACCTGAATGTTATTCCTGATTGTGTACATGGGCGATTTTTCTGACTTCTTGAGATACATCCAGTATAAGTGTATAATTCACTCGCAAAGAGAGCTAGCAACGACTACTGGATACGTAAATAAATAGAATCAGATTCAAGCCCATTCAGATATAGAGTGTTCCAGGTGCAGATAACGGGTAGGGAGGAAGAGCTAATGTTTACAGGGAGTGGATGGACAAAGAGGATGAAAATAAGTGATATGGTGGGCTTGGATGTATGTCCATCCAGTCACCTCACTAGCTGGTGAAGGCTGAATGGTTGGTCCTGCTCCTGACGAAGATCATTGATAGTTCCTTCTAATTTTTTGTGTAATCTTCAGCGTCAGGGTGGCTCTGTGATACGACTGGTATTCGGTAACCATATTGACCAAATGATTATTGTCATTTAATGGGTTTCCACACCTTATCTAATGTAATCAGACCTTCGATGTGTTAAGAAGAGGTCTACTCGCGTCCCTTCCCACGGACTGAGCAGGTAACCTGCTGAAGTAGTCTGGCCACATTACAAAGTTATTAATAACTTAGTCTGGTAGGAAACCGGCTCTTCAAGAAAGGTTCAGTTCGCTAACTTAAAACTATAATTATCTACTAAATGTTCAACCTGGGATTGCCTTCGTTTAGGCAGTAAAACTAAGAACAGATGGAAGATTTCTAACGTTTCTTGTTCCCACAGAGAAAGCTGACTTTCGTACACAATATCTTGGCACTCCTTCAGCACTGTCACAAGTTAACCCACGACGTACTACAAGCCCAACACAGAAGGAATTTAATTTTTCTCCAAGATCTCTAGGACCAGTGGGGAGACAAGCCAAGGAAAACCTACAGTGGGAGTCTGGGGACTCGATAACAAAGACAAAGTGATGGTCGAACTCTCTATGTTCATAGCAGATAATGACAAGGTTTATGCCTTTATAATACTAAGTATAATTTCATTATTTACACCTTAGTTAAGGATCTTTACAGTTGTATCCTTAAGGTGTGTAACCCACTGTGTGACAGCGATCATCTAACACTCGACCTCAGGAGGATCCGTTAAGACAAATAACAAGACTCGTCTGTGTTAAGGAAAACGTAACACTGGTGAAACGTATACTTGCATACCGCCTTTTTCTCATGTACACCAACAATACCCAAACATCCTATAAACCTTTCTTTCTTAACTCATATCTATACGGACAATCTACTAAACACATACAATACACACATTTACTTCACACATGATGCAGAGGCTGTCTGTCTGGTGTCGACAGTGTAGCATCTGACCTAAGATCAGTTCTCTGAAAATGGGAGTCATTTCTCATGGCGAGTCATGTTGCCAAGTGTCGCTCTCCAGGCTGGCCCTGGGGGACCTTAACCTATGTAACTCCATCTATATATCTCGCTCTTTTATCGGTGAGTACGAAACGCTGACGAAATCCTCAGTTGATATTTCGGCAGGACTTCTTACAAGATTGGAGATTTGTCACAATAATAGCAGTCCTGGTTTGATTAGCAAATAATTTGGAATAGATAGTCTGACTCGAAATCAAGAGTGCCTACGGTACCTCAAACAAACATAGACATTTTCCATATTCCAGAAGTATACGCCAGCAGGATAGATTCATATCACGGCGGGTAGATGAGACCGGAAACGATCTTAGACAAGTAATAAAGTTTAACCCTTCTGCATGAAGGTATGTTGGCCTAACTTGACCTTTGACCTGACCTTTTGAGGTCACATTAAAGGTCACTCCATCATACCCAAGAGAAGTGCCGTCGTGCTGGAGTTCGCACTGTCATGTCACTAAGCCAACCAGGAGTGTAACCATATATCATGTTTAATATGGTCTACCTCGGTACGAGTCAGCAACAGCAGGTCCATGAGAACTCCTTCAGTTTCTCCACAGTAACGGGCGTGTTTGTAATACTATTTGATGATTTATTACACAACGAGTCAAACGACACGAGACACGGTCATTTCAGGCCAGGGAGAGAGGGAGGGACACCAAGGTCGCGTACATCCGGGTGTGACCACTGATGCCAGCTGCTGGGGAAGTCCTCACAGCCTCCACCCACCGCAGGTCCCACTTGTTAATCAGCCACAGGATCATGGCTGGATCTGGAAGCTATCAGCCTAAGGGCGACACACACACACACACACACTAGCTTCAACTAGCTGCCCATTTATCGATTAGCTCTAAAAGAAGGATGAGCACCTTGACTGAGTGTGGGCCGACTGCCACGCCCAGGATTCGAACCAATGTAAATCTACCCCGGATGGGTTCATGCAGACTTAACGTTCGTAGGGCTAACCAGTACACCACCTGTGTGTGTGTGTGTGTGTGTGTGTGTGTGTGTGTGTGTGAGCGTAGCGGAATACATTCTTGAATAAATGATGAACTACAACATTTAGAGTAAATCGGATGGTGGCTCATGAATAATTAAGACGAAGCGGTGTCAAATAAGTACGTTGCTCAAATTTCCTTGATGGTCAAGTCTTAACCCTTGGGCTGTAAACGTCAGTAAATCACTGACCTTAAGACTATCTTGTCCATCTCGGGACGTTTACATATCTAGATCAGTCTGTGTTGGAATCATAATCCATAAAAGGAACGACACGAACATGATTCCCTATCATAATAGCTTCAACAAGCTGACCATTAGTTTCCTAATGTGGCAGCGATCACTGCCCACATCAGGAAGCTTAGCTTCACCACTCCTTTCATTCTGGTGGAGACCGCCGAGTTGCTCCTTGGTATATCCTTAGTAATAACTTGGTCATGCAAGGTTAAGGGAAATGGTGCATGCTGAAAATGCGCATGTAAGTCATTGTGCGTATAGATATACATATAAAGGACAAGTGTAACAAGTGGTAAAAACATAATGGAACAAAGACATGCAATGGATAAGATGCTGGAGACGAGGAAATTGGTCTACATTTGTACGAGTTAGCCAGAAATGGCTATATAAAGACCAGAGGAGAGGACTAAGGGAAGTACGAAAGAAAACAGTTGATAAGTGACTGGATCACCCTAGACTTTCCCAGGATTATAAAGAGTAAGTTAACATTAAAGGACTGTGTTAAGAGATAAAATACAGATGAGGTCATATGTGCAGAGATGAGCACAGCTTCAAAGTAAGTTTACATTTGAAGAACCGGGTACCCTTACTACCAGCCTTACAGTAAACAGATTCCTCAGAAAATATCAAGAGTTAGGAGGCTCATGAGGGATGAGACCCACATGTGAGCCAGATTTCATCTCAACATTTGTACCCAGAGTGCATGGAAACCATTGGTGATGCTGCCTGAGATCTCTTCAGTGATAGTAATGTTCCAGCACAATAAGATGGAGGTGAAGGAGCTTAAACAGAACGTCATCTAAACAAGGTCATCAATGAGGCATACGATATTTTGAGCGACAGAAGTGACCTCAAATTCAAAGAGAGGGAGATGCTTACACGATGAACACCATCCCGAGCTGGATTATGCCGCAACCCTCGAGTCTCCTCACCTGTCACATAAAACTGACGGAAAGGTTCCAAAGGAATGTAACGAGAACGGTACCTGACCAGAGTTGAATGAGCTACGAATAGAGAAGGGAATTCCTTAACCTGACCTCTTTGCAAGAAGGACAAGTGGAGACATGATGATTAAACATATGATTCTAGGAGGTCATGATGACATTTATATTGAACATATCTTTAAAGATAGAAATAATAATTTGGAATAAGAGGCCACATGGAATGTTCAGCAAGAGTGGTGTGTGGAGGAATATGGGGACGTATTTAATTCAGCAACAGAGGTACGACCTGTAGAAATGTTGAGCAAACGAACAAGAGGTAAATAAACGTATCATGGAAAACAGACGAGGAATGGTCCATCCACTCTTACACACATACACACACACACACACACACACACACACATATATATATATATATATATATATATATATATATATATATATATATATATATATATATATATATATATATATATATATATATATATATATATATATATATATATATATATATATATATATATATATATATATATTAATTCTTGGTTGCCAGCTTGCTGGCAGTCATCCGCAAGAGTAGTTTCTCATGAATGACCATCACTTTATGTCATCTGTAAGCGACACGCTATCGTCCCAGGCATATTGGAGGGGAGCATTATCTAATAACCCAATTAAAAGTCTGCGTCATCAAAATAAACCAACCATTTGATAATTACCGGCAGCAGCTGAATTACTATCGACTGTCGTAGTAAGAAAACTCTCATGTCAAAGACAAACATCATCAGTGTTTTGTCTGTAATGGAGGCAGCTCCAGGATGTATATTGTTCTGTTCTACTCTTCTGTTCCGGGGATGAGGAGTAGACGTCATTCTTATCACTTCTTTCCATACTACAGTTTCCCATCCAGTCCCTACCAGCAAGTTAGTTAGTCATCTGTTTACTGGTGGTCAGTCAGCCAAACATTATCTAAAATTTCAGTCACTCGTCTATATTTCTCCCTTATCCTATGGCTGTTCCCATCTTTCTTTATTAATGGTTCTTTTACGTACCTGTGTATCTGTCAAATGACCATCTCTCTTCACCTATCTATCCTGCTTGGAGCCCCAACGCTGGTAACCCGCCCTGCATATTAAAACCTGAATATTTAAAGATGGCAGGAATTAATAATTCATTGACCTGACCGGAATATAATCAACTTTAATAACAGGGCGGAGGTCTTCAGAGGTGCTGGCTAGATATCAGCGTCAACTGAGACACTGATGGAGGCATGACTATAACCTTCAGATAACTTAAACCTCATGACTGTGGAAGCAGAACCCTCGAACACAACATCACAATGCTTGACCACGATAGCAAGGCCATTAGAAATGATGGCTTCACCTTAGACCTCATCCTTAGTTGTGTATATATATATATATATATATATATATATATATATATATATATATATATATATATATATATATATATATATATATATATATATATATATATATATATATATATATATATATATATATATATATATATATATTTACTGGGCCTCTGAGGAAACATCCTCACCCGGCCCCCTTCTCTGTTCCTTCCTTTGGGAAAAAAAAAAGAATGAGAGGGGTAGATTTCCAGTCCCCCACCCCCTTCCCTTTTAGTCGCCTTCTACGACACGCAGGGAATACGTGGGAAGTATTCTTTCTCCCCTATCCCCAGGGATAAATATATATATATATATATATATATATATATATATATATATATATATATATATATATATATATATATATATATATATATATATATATATTTTTTCTTTCTTTTTTTTTTGCTTTGTCGCTGTCTCCCGCGTTTGCGAGGTAGCGCAAGGAAACAGACGAAAGAAATGGCCCAACCCACCCTCATACACATGTATATACATACACGTCCACACACGCAAATATACATACCTACACAGCTTTCCATGGTTTACCCCAGACGCTTCACATGCCCTGATTCAATCCACTGACAGCACGTCAACCCCGGTATACCACATCTATCCAATTCACTCTATTCCTTGTCCTCCTTTCACCCTCCTGCATGTTCAGGCCCCGATCACACAAAATCTTTTTCACCCCATCTTTCCACCTCCAATGTGGTCTCCCACTTCTCCTCGTTCCCTCCACTTCCGATACATATATCCTCTTGGTCAATCTTTCCTCACTCATTCTCTCCATGTGCCCAAACCATTTCAAAACACCCTCTTCTGATCTCTCAACCACGCTCTTTTTATTTCCACACATCTCTCTTACCCTTACGTTATATATATATATATATATATATATATATATATATATATATATATATATATATATATATATATATATATATATATATATATATATATATATATATATATATATATATATATATATATATATATATATATATATATATATATATATATATATATATATATATATATATATATATATATATATATATATATATATATATATATATATATATATATATATATATATATATATATGTATATATATATATATATACGTAAAATCACATACCTTTCATTTCTTTTAACATATGGTATGTGTAGTTTTCTAAATTCCCTAAAGTTTAGACTTGTTTGATACTCTGGCAGTAGATGATTGCGTACATGAGTATTCATAAAGAGCAGACAGATAATCGTCTCTATATCATAAAGTCTAGCTCCACTACAGAACCATTGGAAAACCTAAAATGGAGATGTTCATATTATCCAAGTGGTTCCAAGTTAGACATCGTCGACAGATTACAGCCCAAGTGTATCGTTAGCTTTCCAATACCTGATTTACTGTCCAGCGAGTTCATTAAGCTACTCTTGTTACTGTTCACGTCAGATAAAGAGCAATATGCATATTCATGAGCAACTCGTTAACAGGTTAAACCCACACAGTGTTGAGGGCAGGGATTCTCTTTCATATGGAATAGTTCAACAGAGCAAGATAAGTTTTGCACTTCTGATGTCCTCCTTCACTCGACCCTAGCAATTTGCAACTTAATTCAGACCGTTCCTGCTTTGTATTAGTTGTACTGATCTTCAATATTTCGTGTATCTTCGTATTCCAAAATCCTTCTGAGAGCAGAACAAAGAAATATATTCACCTTTGCAGCACTGCAGATTATGGTTACTTGTGTTGTTTGTGACAACGGTAGATGTCCACAGTTAAATAACTATTGATTTGACGTTTTCAATGTGTGAAGAACCTGTTGTGGTGGAAGGTGTCCTTATAGAAATAATGAACATTTCACCATCTCTGGAAGCTCAATTCCTCTAAGTGTAGTTTTATTACAGTTATTGCAGAAGATAGTCTGAAAACAATTGAACATGTCATGCAGAGCTTTTTTAACAAGTAAACAATTTCATCTTTGTATCCGCGTATTTCTTTAACAGAAATATCTGAGCATGTTTGCTGTCTTAAGACACTATACAATGCCGCTGAAGACTACGTATACCGTTGTTTCCCATATTCAAACTAAGCTGTTTGATGCAAGAAATCATGTCGTTATCATCAATGATATTGAGGATGTGTAGATGAAGATAAGCTGCAATCGTTCATATATATATATATATATATATATATATATATATATATATATATATATATATATATATATATATATATATATATATATATTTATTCCCTGGGGATAGGGGAGAAAGAATACTTCCCACGTATTCCCTGCGTGTCGTAGAAGGCGACTAAAAGGGAAGGGAGCGGGGGGCTGGAAATCCTCCCCTCTCGTTTTTTTTTTTTTTTTTTTCCAAAAGAAGGAACAGAGGAGAGGTCCAGGTGAGGATATTCCCTCAAAGGCCCAGTCCTCTGTTCTTAACGCTACCTCGCTATCGCGGGAAATAGTGAATAGTATGAAAAAAAAAAAAAAAAAAAAAAATATATATATATATATATATATATATATATATATATATATATATATATATATATATATATATATATATATATATATATATATATATATGTGTGTGTGTGTGTGTGTGTGTGTGTGTGTGCATTTCCTCTTGTGATTTACTCTATGAAACTGTAAAATTTCAGACGAGAGTGGGAGACATGTTCAACTACCAAAGAACGAGTCTTTCAGTAAGAATCATCATTCTAAGTCATGACACGGGGAAAAAATCCGTTTCTGAATGAGACAGACATAGGTCTTCCCAGCGAATACCTTGTGATGAAAAAGAAAGAAAACACAAGCTCTGCGTATGTTCATGTCAGGGAAATGGATGATGTCCTCAGCTGTAGCACACACACTGCTCACTCGCCTCACAACTTCTCTAGTAATATTTTCTCAACACAGTCACCGTCTTCAACAAAAGAAAGGTATACCTAAGTCAAGTTACAACACTATGCATAATGAATATCTTAAAGTTATCTCAAGAAGTGTACAGAGGAAAATGAATATGGAATGTCCTAATTCAGACGAGAATGCCAGGTATACATGTTGCCGTCTACAGCAAATAAACAAGAATGGCTTCACCAGGCTGGCCAGGAATGAAAAGTGGTTTTCTATTCCGCGATGGGAGCTTACCAGGCCAGAGTAACGTTTTCATTAGTCACACAGGCTCAGGCTGTGTTCCTAATGGTGAACCAACTCCTGATATAAATAGATTCATTAGATATACTGTATATAGCCTGGCAGTTAAGTGAGGACTATGTTTCTAACATCTACTTCGCTGCTGTCACAGGTCGAAACTCCACTAACGAACTATGAAAAGATTACGAGTGATGTACTGCGCCTCCCGCCCGTCCTGCCCCGCTGCTCATGATGCCAAAAATGAACGTTCACAGATTACGTCGACAGCATCTCAGGATGATCAATGATAGATACTTGACTCATATACAGGCTAGTTAAAAAGATTAACAGGATAATTTCTCCCTACATTCCTATCTTGTACCCTCGACGATCAACTAATAATGATTTTATGTATCTTCACATTGCCATATAAGTGACCTGGGCTGTACTGCCTTATAATGAGGGAGAAGCGTTGTTGATCAGCTCTAGCCGAGATAGATTTGTTTACCTTTTTCAGAGCTTAAGGAGGATCGGAATTAATGCGGCGAAATCTGGTGCTGTCACTCAAGACACAATTTGACTTGTGTCGTAATCTTTATTTAGAAGGACGTAGAAGTTGGACTTATTTGCTCACCAATTCCTCTGCTCTGTTCAGTTCTTGTGCAGTGTGTCGTAGCTCCGGGGTAAGTAAAAAATTTGCGTTATAACTACGACGGTTGGTGCTCTGCGATTGCAGTTGTTCTGTTAAGTCCGGCTTTATGATGACCTTGTTTTGTTTGGCAAGGATGAGCAAGGATTGATTTAACAGTTCCAATTCCACCTTCTCGTCAATCGTACTGAATCTAGGCTGCAAGTGGCACTTTAATCCTAGATTGAGCAACTGTCTTCGATCACAGGTAAAGTTGTGACTTGACAGATTCAAGTAAACGTCACTTGACTCATGTAGAGTTACTAAACCTCCACACAGTCTATTAAGTTTCTTGATAGCGCAAGGTTTTACTGGATCGTCTGCTGCCGCACACAGTTGGTAAAGATACTGTTCAGTATCATCACACATATCACTACTTCCTGCACTGCTACGGAAGCAGTTCAGTGGGTCACTTCGTTCCTGTAGTAGTCTTGTAGTGGTTCATCTTGTGCTTCTTTGAATGGCATTTGTCGATGTATCGATGTATGAGTTGTGTACGTCTCTGAGGCAAGAATGTGTGACAAAAGCGAGTGGCAGGAGTATGTGGCAAGAGTGCGTGAGGGAAGAGTGTGGCAGTAACTCAATCATCTGAAGTTTTCATCAGGCGTTAACTATAAACCGGGAAGACCTGACAAGTAGTAACCTGAACCCACCAGCGGTCATCTCCTCCGTCCTGTGTAGGACTTGATTCCTTCTGATGGTTTTGTCAGGACGTGTATACATCAGGATATAGAGGAAGAATATGGAGGTGGTAAAACAGTTTTGGAGTGACAAGATATAATCTAAACCGACGGCTAATAAAAGACTGGTGTTGGCTCGACCCATCAGGCCATCGTCACACACGCCAAGTTGGTTAATCATGTGTGATGTATCGCGGACCCCTCATGGCCCAGCGCCGCGCTCCTGAGTGACCAAACACACGCAAGACAGCGCCGCTCCTTTGTAACTCTAGTGCTCACAGCGAGTGGCTTTTCACATACCATTAACGTCAGCCACCGGATCACGAAGCTTAGTTATAAGCTCTTTCAGCGACCTCGATGAAAATCTACGGGAAGTGCTATTTCCTCGGACGCCATATTTTCAATGGATCGTTATGTTTCTAACAAAATTTTCGAGCTGAGTCCATGATACTGGATGCCCAAGGTTCCTGCAGATCAGGTGTGTGGTGGGTGTGTCTCGCCTTATCAGATGTGATGTCATTGGTCCAGAGGAGAGGCCACGACGTGGGCTCAGTGTCGCTCCCTCCTCGGAGGTCACCAGGACAATCGCTTAAAATATCTGTCCAAAAAAGATGACCATATTAACATTTTAACAGATACTGATCACTGTTACACTCATACTGATCTTATTAATGATCTAGGCAGGAGTAAAAAAATATGAGGCCTTTAAGGGTCAAGGCAAAGGCCGGGCTATCATACCTGAGGGCCATGTCATGGTGCTCAAGAGTCGAAACGTCGTTCTCAGGGATCGTACTGCTGTGGGAAAAGGGTTAAAGATAATGTTCCAATAGGTGGCAGTCCTATACCCATCAGATAACATACTTGATAATGATATGATGTATTCTACAGAACTATGAAACTCTGTTTAAAGTTAAAGAGACCATCCTAATGTTCTTCTAATCTTAATGTGAATAAAGTTAATCAAAAATTATTCGTTGCAAACTAAAGAATAGTGATCAGAATTCCAAAGGTCGTTAAAGACTCTCCCGTTGACCAAGCATCGTCCAGTGATGGCGTCCTACAGCACACAGTTGTTCTTCAACAGTGATGTCCTACGATGTCACAGTTGGCCTCTTGCAGTCGTGTCCTACAGTACACAGACTCCTACCACTTACGGTCCTGGGAGTGTGAGACCCATGAAAGGCTTGACTGTTGAAGCAACTGGTTCCTTCCTTTTAAATAGACAAACTTTCGCACTTCGGGTTGCCCCTTGAATACCAATTTGCTTAAAGAAACACTTGAGGTCCAGGCTGATTGTATATCTGGTCCTCCCAAACTGTACGAAGATCAGTGGACAAGAACGATCTGAAAATCACAATAGCATCTTGGATTTAGGTTGTGCTGAGTGATATCCATTGGGAAACCCGGTTGGCCTTCGCATCTGCATTAGTTATCTCGGGATCTGCTTCATACGTCAAACAACATCACGACTTCTGTTTTTTCTAGTATTCTTCTAATGCTTACGTCGTGCAGTATATCTTATATCTTAGTTTTGACTGTCCCTTTCCTTCTGTCTTTCTATTTTTTCTTTGACTCTCTCTCTCTCTCTCTCTCTCTCTCTCTCTCTCTCTCTCTCTCTCTCTCTCTCTCTCTCTCTCTCTCTCTCTCTCTCTCTCTCTCTCTCTCTCTCTCTCTCTCTCTCTCTCTCTCTCTCTCTCTCTCTCTCTCTCTCTCTCTCTCTCTCTCTCTCTCTCTCTCTCTCTCTCTCTCATTGAAATTACAACATATGCCGCTTGTGTGTTCAGATTAATACACAGTTTTCCAAACTCTCCATAAACGTCATACATAAACGCCCTAATCAGCCAACAGATAATGGCACTGTCATGTACGAGATTTTACAACGAGCAATTAAGAATAGATTCGGTCTTTCTGGGGGATTTCAATCATCCAGAAATCAACTGGTAAACCATATTAGCTATAAAAAGGGAATCTGCTAGACTTAGCAAATTTTTTGATGACAATTTTCTCTACCGAACCGTCACAGAGGCGACTAGGGAAGCTGATATATTTGATTTAGTTCTTTGCGTTCCAGGAGTTCTTAGTGATTAGTAATCGTGTAGGCGAACATCTAGGCACGTGTGACCATGACATGGTTTGCCTTGATGTATATCTCAGAACTAACTCCCCTTCGACCAGTCTTTTTACCCGTAACTTTAAAAAAGAGGATTTTAATGAGTTGTGTTAAGCATAAAAAAGTCTCACCCTTGTTAGTTCATGCCCAGAGGAATTATGAACATGTTCTGAGGGTCTTTTTATGCACCAACAAGAATGGTACTCCCTCATTATCGTATAAGGCGCAGGTATAATTTCTACAGGCTTGAGAAATCAGGCAATGACATAGATCTTGTAACGCAACGTAACAGTTAGGAGGGAGATAAAAAGATATTAAACAAGCCAAGGGAGAGTATGAAGTGAGTATTACAAGAGATAGCACTAGAGATCGATCCTAATAGATTCTAAAAATATATCAATGGTAGGAAACATTGAAGGAGTGGTATAGGAGCGAAGATGGGGAACCCACTGTGGAGGTTGACTGCATGGCAACACCCCTGGAAGTTTTCCTCTTCTGTTCTCACAAATGAAATCAGCGACACGGATTTTGAAAGTATAAGATAACACACACACGATACCGGAGTTTACTGACACAGTTGAAGTAGAAATACAGGTAGATAAATGGAAGACTGATAAATGCCCAGGTCTTGATGGTTTCTATCCATACAAATTTCCATCAGCCAAATTAGTCTTGCAAGATATACTTTTCGACCTAGTTCCCGTCAGGCAGGAGTGAAGGGTGATGAGAGAACCTTTTCCTTGGAATCCTATTCTTCTACTGCTTTTAATGAGACCGTAGTCTTTTTCAGTAGGGTTAAGGACAAACCACCTCCCTTGGATCTGTGTATCTAAGTAATTGTATGTAACTCTCTCTCTCTCTCTCTCTCTCTCTCTCTCTCTCTCTCTCTCTCTCTCTCTCTCTCTCTCTCTCTCTCTCTCTCTCTCTCTCTCTCTCTCTCTCTGTCTCTCTCTCTCTCTCTCTCTCTCTCTCTCTCTCTCTCTCTCTCTCTCTCTCTCTCTCTCTCTCTCTCTCTCTCTCTCTCTCTCTCTCTCTCTCTCTCTCTCTCTCTCTCTCCTTGAATCATTTGGTACGCTCTTTGTTATGTGTAATGTAGTGAGAAAGCCATCAAGCAGATTCTTCAGCCGGTATCTCAAGCTTTGCCGGAGGGCATTGGATACCTAAGGGCTACTTATAGTCTGAGAAAATTCAGCATTCAATATCCACCTCGTATTTTCCCCTGGTTACTGATGTCCAGAATAGACGGTCTGAATCCTTCAATCCCTTGGGGACTAGGTGTTCTTTGTGGTTAAAAATGAATGTTCAGTTGCTCCAGGGAAGTTCGGCTAAAGGTCAAATCAAACTCCACAAGCAAAAGATAAGCATCCTGCCCCATGAAGGCCACCGGCTTCCTAACTAGAGGTGAAGCGACGTGTTCAGGGTGTGGGGTCAAACTGGCCTCAGACAAGGGCAAAGCATGATCGTCTCTGGACCCTGGGCGGGAATAGTGAGAGGAGTTCAGACGATGGCAAAGTTGGCAGGTCTCTGGTCCAACAGTGGGGATGCAAGGAGAGGCTCACGTGGCTGTGTAACCTGCAGTGGGTTAAGTGAGAAGGTTTTCTTCATGATTGATGTGTTCAAGATGTAGGAGGAAAATGAGTGTTAGAGAATTTAGCTGAACAAATGAGTAACTCCCAGTGACGGGATCCTTGCATGAACAGAGTACCTATGTAACTATGAGTTCCTATGTATCTATGATTCCCCATTCATGTATGAGTGTCTATTACGAGATTTTGCCAACAGGCGGTGAAATCTAAAGTTAAGAATAATGAGTCTCGTTTATAGGTGTTGTGAAGAGTTTAGTGTGAGATGCAGAGATGAAGTGTGATTGTGGAGCGAAGGCCAACAATCTACATGTGGGTAAGGGGGGAATACAAGACAGCAGCCTAAGCCAAGTAGGGGCTCTTGACAGCAATTGATAGCCTAGTTTACGATGCAGCCGTCAGTAACCATCGAGAGAGAGAGAGAGAGAGAGAGAGAGAGAGAGAGAGAGAGAGAGAGAGAGAGAGAGAGAGAGAGAGAGAGAGAGAGAGAGAGAGAGAAGAGGGGCAGAGAGAGAAAAAGAAAGAATGTAATCACCTATTTGTATTGTACGATGGGTCCCATCTCTGGAACTCCCTTTATTGTGATATAACATTCTAAACTTCTTTTAAACTCCACAGCTAAACTTCACGACCTCATTATTCAGTTTAGGTCATCCATTACTCTTTTCTTTATTTAAGAAAATCTAAGGACCGTAATCTTTCTCTGTGTCTCAATTCCTTTAATTCTGTACCATCTTTGTTGTACCTTCTGGACCTTCTATATTTGCTCTGTGCTTCTTTAGGTGCGATGATCAAACCTAAGAAGCATATCATAGCTTCAGCCTAATGTTAAATGTGAATAGATTGCTGAATATTTCCTTATCAGTATACTTGAATGATATTCTAGCATTTTACAATTCTCGTAATATGAGACATTGAAGGCAGGCAAAGGAAGATGTCAACTTCCAAGTCCCTCTCACACACTCATTCCTGCAGCTCTATTCATCAGTCATGTTTAGGCTTTCGTTCACTGTATCCAGTCGTCATTACTTCACGCTCACCCAAGTTGAATTTCATCAGCCATGCATAAAACCAACTATGGAGTTTGTCTAAGTCTCCTTGTAAGTTAATACATTCCTGCTATCTTTTTACTTTCCACATTACCTCGGCATCATCTGCAAATTTCACAAGCAGGGTTCCAGCCCTCTGGCAAGTCATTCACATAGATCAGGAAGAGAAATGGTCCTTGGACTGAACAGTGCGGTACGCCGCTAGTGACGTCAATCCATCTCGAGGCTTCAGTGACATGCTCTCTTCCACTAAAATGATTTCTGTCCATCATTGCATTCTCTCCCTTCATACCTTTTGAAGATCCCACACCTTCACCAGGCTCCTGTGTGGCACAGTAACATTCTTGCCAGCAATCCATAAATAAGCGCTCCACTCAGTCTTCTCTTTTGTCTACACCAGAGATCACTATCTCGTAAGTTAAGCCAGAACCCATTTGTCGACCATCCCATAGTGGAGGATGAACACCTAGGATGGCTCTGGGCCGATTGCCGTGCCCAGAGTTCGTCTTCACAGACGGGTCCATGATGACTCGTGATTAGTGTGTGTGTGTGTGTGTGTGTGTGTGTGTGTGTGTGTGTGTGTGTGATCCAGACCTGTATTCCATAACCATTAGCTAAGGGTGCGTTTGTAGCAGTAGCGTCACCTCATCGGGGGTCTGGGGGAGTTCAGTGGCCTACGGACTCAGGCTGTGTAATAATCATGTGACTTTATAATTATGTGATAAAATGAATCATTACGAAGGACGTGGGAAGGTATAAAGTTATCCTAGATGGTATTAGAAAAGAACCCTCTTTCCTGAATTTTGTTTCTTTTCTTCCCTGAAGCTAAAGGCTCATCTGAATGATTTGCATTACATATGCATGATTCTAACTTCAAGAATTTCTATGGGAAGACTGCTGCATCACTCGACAACATACATGAGGAGAATCATACATGTCATATCAACCGGCCATATAGTAGTGTCACTATCTATAACACAGCAAAAGTCAGATGTTAAAACATAATACACCTATTACGGTAGATGGCCATCTCTTGTACTGTAGGTTATACTTGACATGGTGAGAATATGTAACAGATTTATTCTAGTACTATTACCTAAAGTCATTGGCACGGTCTGTGTTCAGCCACAGTGTTCTCTGATTAAGTATCATACAAGACTTTTAACAAAGAGATAGAGACAATTATACGCATTACACAATCTGACGGAATGGTGACGAGAAATAACTATTCTATTTAATGATTAGCTCGTAAACTTGTGAGTCTTAATTTCATTTGTATGACATTCCTGTCTCGCCTTGTTCATAATTTTCTTATAGACTCATGCCATCATTCTACAGCTCAGCCTCGATCTTACCAAAAATGTTTACCACGGTACTGTGCATAAATTTGCTTTACGGGCTTTTATATATAAATTCCTGTGACGTAATGACTGAAAACTTTGAGATATTGTTTCAGTATGTTGGTGTGAGGCTGACAACCAGATTCCATCTTTCAGTAAGATTGCCA
This sequence comes from Panulirus ornatus, assembly GCF_036320965.1. Lineage (NCBI taxonomy): Eukaryota > Metazoa > Arthropoda > Malacostraca > Decapoda > Palinuridae > Panulirus > Panulirus ornatus. The sequence continues at coordinate 967,147 of NC_092239.1, forward strand.
GTTCTTACTGATGTCAGATATCATGTGGAGGAAATAACCTCTATTTTTTCTCTGTTTAGATTTTGATATTATTTAGATATCGCTTTTTATAAAGTATTTTCATGTGCTTTATAATCCGTCCCCGGAAAATGTTGGGTCGCTACGGTGAAAGTCTATGACACTGAATGTATTTGTCTATATCGATTCGCCCGTGTACAGCCTTCTGCTGACTGAAAGGAGTAAATGTGAAGCAGAATAACTTCTTTTAATCAGTTTCTATTATAAGATTGACAAAAAATATAATGTGCATCATGTAATCACATGTGAATGCAGTGCTTCTCATGTAATCAGTAAGGAATATAAGACTGTAAATATAGTTTGCCGAATCAGTATTGAATAGAATAACTGCCTAATTAGTAGCTAGCAATATGCCCAAGACTTAATCTGCAGTGAACAGCATACACTTCATATGACAAGTAACAAATAGAATGCCCCTCGTGTAACCATCACTGAATAGAATATATTTTTGGTCATTAAAATACAAAAAGTCTTTTATCAGTAAGTTGCGTCATCATATGAGCCTTGAGATCAGTGTCCATGATAAGCAGCAACGATACCAGCAAAACCTGGAGATGGAAAGGAAAGACCATAATCTGAAAGTTCCTTTACTGTTCTTTACCCAACACTTGAAGCGTTTCCCTGAAAAGAAAATCGTAGGATTAATCAGATGATTAGAATCTACGGTTCAAAACAACACTGTACACGAAAACATAACGAATAGTATCTCTTAGCTAATGAAAGTCATCTTTAAAGTATAAGATAACGTACGTTTGATCTGACAACACTGCTCGCGTTTCATTTCTGGTTAAACAGAAACTCGTTTTCAGACATTACTGACACGTTGTGTTGTGCCATGAACAACGTGACTTACAATTGTCTTTGTAATGAAATTCTATGACATATAATTCCTCCAACTAAATTTTCATGTAGAATATTTGTATTTTGTAAAATGTTAAAGATTTTTGTCAATGATCTGATGAGTTGCAGCTGCTCCTTCTGTGGCGAAGAAACCCCATAGAGTTCCTTGTACTGTGGATTCCATCTGATTTTTGGTAGCTGGGATAACAAGGACCTGTATTCGCTTAGTGATTGGCTGAAGAGCAGTGACGTCAAGGCAGGTGTGCTGGGGCGTGGTGGGGGAGGAAGGAGGTAGCTATTGGCGAACTCACAATACCCACAAAGCTGAGGACACCGTAACCACCTCTCTCTCTCTCTCTCTCTCTCTCTCTCTCTCTCTCTCTCTCTCTCTCTCTCTCTCTCTCTCTCTCTCTCTCTCTCTCTCTCTCTCTCTCCTGGCTGACAGTCAGCTCCCGAGACGACGACCCAGTGACCGACTTCCCTCGTCTGGAGAGGAGCCAGCAGTTCAAACTGTCTTTACAGGTTCTGACGATCCTCCTACAGTCAACTGCTGTTTTTTGTTTTTTGTTTTATGAGACACTCGCGAGTGCCTGTGGTCTCTTTTTCTTTATTTCATTTCCAGATCAGTATCTTCAGTTGTACCTCGTGATGAGCACGTGCCTCGAACATAAAAATATGAAACCAGAAAAACGATGAGATGATGAGAGGTTGGAAACCAACAATAAATTCCACAAAGTTTTTTTCTGCTTTATTTACGAGGATCCCGGACGCAGATGACAGGACACTGGAGGATTCAGGTGACATGTCTGCCTGATTGTTGAAATGCCAAACTTCTTTGATGTTTGTACAGCCATACACGCAGGTGGCTGATAAGGTTGAAACACAGAAATATCTTCCTTTAAATCTTCTATATTGTGATGTAATGTTTTGGAAATCGATATTAAAGAAACCTTAGATCTTCCTTTACATAACTCAGCGTCCTAACATTAACTTGGGAGTCACTAAAAATAACATTATCAATACTTAACAGAAGTCACAAAAGATCAAATTGATGTCTTTCATCATAGTTCATGTTAGGTCAAGGTGTCGCAAAACAATGTGTGTTACGAGTGTTGAGACCATCGATGGTCATCTGATGTCTACACTCGCATTCATCATCGTTGTGACCCTCACTACCTCGGGTCATACCAAGGTGACCGCTATTCGTCTCCACAACAAAAGTTAAAGTCATCTTACGTCAAAGTACGTATTTGAAAATTTCATTTTTTCTATGTTTACACTGGTTACAAAGGTCAAGATGTTTATCTATGTAAGTCACGAAGGATCATGTTGTCTCTCATGTAGACCAACACGACGAGTTACAACTGAAGATGTTGCCTGTCATCGTGGGTCACAATGGGTCGCCGTCCTTCAGTGTACAGTGTTACATGAAATACGGATGTCCTTATGTCAGCGTGTCTGTGTTGCAGAATGAGGTGTGTGCAAGGTTGGAACTTCATGCGTCTCAGTACACAACCCTGATGCCGTTCTCTCATACACTATCCCGCGTCACATTTCCTCCCTCCCTCCCTTTCCTGGTACCCACTCGTCTATTCACCAACACAACCTAACCTTACCCCTACCTCCTACCTCAATGCTTTACAGTCCTCTTCTCCATTTACTGTATAAATCAAGGATCTAGAATACTACTATTGTCTTCCAGCAGATAATCATAGATCCTGTCCAAGCAGTGCACTCGCATGAAAGTTCAGTTTCCATCTCAGCCAAACGATCTTTCTCTCCCATCGACGTATTCCTTCCTCGTCCCTCTCCTGTCACTCCATCCCTCCCACACCAACCCCACTGTCCCCCGTCTTTTACCAGCAAGTGGCCTCAGTCGTCATCCCCAAGCTTCGCTGAATCTCTTGCCATAGAGCATAAGTTCTGGTCTTTCGCGTTACTAGTCTACAGCTGATGTAGTATTCACTCTCCATTCAGGTATTTCTGTAACATATCTCAACTTCTAAGACAGATAACACAATGTAATCAGGAAGAGGAATCACAAACAGGACAAGTATATTCAAAAGGAGCACCAGTCACACTTCCTCCACTAGACACGACATGTAGACTTAGGAAGGACACCTTCATCAGATAGAACAAGTGTACTCTGAGCAAAGAGCTACAGACATCCCGGCTGTTATCAGACGTACCAAGCATCTCTAAGGGTTTACCTCACCACAAATCACTGCACCACAAGACATGACGCAAATCCCTACGCTGGAGGAGGATGGGTTTGGTTACCACACCACGACATAATAACACCTTCAGATGATCCAAGCATCTCTACACACTGCGACTGGAAATATGGTCATGAATATCTTGATTACTAGGCTGAAGGACGGGTTCCAGGAGGTGCAGAATTTCAGGAGGGTTTGTTGGAGGCTTATGGGGAGGTGTGATGATCAAGTTAAGGATACGAAAATGAAAGGAAGCTAAAAGGCTAATGGATTCTCTGGGTCACCGAGATACTACATTGTCAATAGATCAAGTAGCCTGATGTGGCCAAGGTTTCCACAGGGGCTCACCGCATAAGGAACCATGTGAGCCATCAGGAAGGACAAACATTCCTCGAAGGTCACCACATCATATCATACCACCGTCACCAATTATAACAAACAACTCTTGAAAGTCGCCACACTAGAGCATACTTACGCCATCACATGCAGTCAGTTGACGTGATACAACAAGAGGCATAACATGAGGTGAGAACCCCATTACGAGCATCAGCCAGGGAGTG